>NC_053166.1:21908209-22163209 GCF_016835505.1 Polypterus senegalus | reverse complement strand
TCCTCCAACTTACAGGGAAAAGACTTTGGGCTTGGTGGCCGGCCTGGTACTCCAGCCACCGTAAAAAACAAAAACTCACACTGTTTCAGTGTGCTGCTGAGGTGTTACCCACTGCACTGGGATCCCAATCCAGGTGGCTCAGTGTGTGGTGGGTACAGTAACACGCTATCAGCGCATGTTCTCAACCTCCTCCTCCTCCCGAGTCTCCATCAAGCAGTACTGGTCCAGTTCTACACAGCCATCGTCAAGTCCATTCTGACCTCATCTACAGTATAACTGTCTGGTTTGGTGCTGCCTCTGTTTAGACTAAGACTAACCTGAAGCACATCCTCAGAGCCTGTGAAAAGATCACAAACTGTAGCTTACCTCACTGTAAACACTAGAGGGTGCCAGAGAGCACCCAGACACAACCTCACTTATCACGTTTAAATGAAACCAGTTTATTTTTACAACTGCCTTCCACAAAGATTCCAGTAGTGCAATAAACACAATTCTCTTCACTTTTTCTCTTTCTTTTTCCACTTCCACCTGACTCTGACTCCCTGGATGAGGCTGAGCAGCTTCTTTTATCCTGGACCTGGGAGATTATTCTTTGCTAGAGAATTACCCGATGGAAGCACTTCTGAGTCAAATGGAAGTGCCATAAAGCAGAGATGATGAATCCCTTTACCACCCCCACTGAACCTGACAAGGCTGTTCTTGAGGATTACAACATCCAGTGTGCGTTGTGGGTATCTGCGCAGGTAAAACAGCCCAGGGAGGCTACGTCCTATTGTGCCGGAGAAGCCCATGGTCCTGCCGGGTTTTCTCCCCCTGTCCTTCCTTTACACTATCTTCCCAGTATTGCTCCTGAGTACAACCCAGCCAGAATTCCAACATACCCACTGTCACATTGGTATCTTCTGCTTGTCTTTTGGGTAAAAGAGGACAATCGTCACCCATACTCCATCCTGGCTGGGATACCTGCCCATGTGCGCGGCATCCATCCCATCACATTCAAGTCCAATATGAGTCCAGGGTAAAGAAGTGGGCTGCAAAGACCATTGCTGATCCCACTCACTCAGGGCACCACTTGTTCCAAAGATTCTCTCCAGTAGACGTCTTTGTGCAGTGAAAGCTACAACAACATGTCATGTCAATAGTGCAGTTATTCTGTTATTCAGGTCCGAGCTTCTACTCAGTGTCTATGTATACCTGCACACTAGACTACCTGGACATTTTAATCCTACTGTCTCTTTATTTTTTGTATTGCCCTTGTGTGCTGCATCACATTTTTATCATTTTACTTTTTATCTTCTTATATTTCTCTTTTGAATTCTGTGTTGTCCTTGTATGTTGCACCAATAATATCAAGACAAATTACCAGTACACATGAATGTGCCTGACCCATAAAGTGAATTCTGATTCTGATGTCATTTTCTAACCCACTTAACCAGGGTTGCCGGGGGGGAGCTGGTGCCTATCCCGGCAAACATAGGGCACAAGGCAAGAACAAACCCTGAACAGTGTGCCAGTCCATCACCGGGCAAACACACACACATACACAGCCACACACCAAACACAGAGCCACCAATTCATTTAAACTGCCTGCTTTTGGACTGTGGGAGGAAACCCACGCAGACAAAGTTAAAACTCGCAAGCTCCACACTCTAGGACCTGGACGTGAACAGCGCTACCACTACAAGCAGAACTGAAAAATAATTGATAATTGTGATTTGGGAGCCTAATTGTGTTAGAATACATGCAGCTGATGTGGGGAGAGATCTTTCAGGGAGGGATTAAAGCAGGCCTGATCCATCACTTTCGGTTAGAGGCCATGAGTGAATAGAGCAGGTCCACTGTGGACAGAAAGAAAAAGAAGTGCACAGTCCACACATAAGATAAACTCAGATGGTAAATACCCATACCTGGAAAGTTTCATGAAAAGGTAATTTCTTCTTCTTCTTTCAGCTGCTCCTGTTAGGGGTTGCCACAGCGGATCACCTTCTTCCATATCTTTCTATCCTCGTCATCTTGCTCTGTCACACCCATCACTTACACGTCCTCTCTCACCACATCCATAAACCTTCTCTTAGGCCTTCCTCATTTCTTCTTTCCTGGCAGCTCTATCCTTATCATCCTTCTCCCAATATACGCAGCATCTGCACATGTCCAAACCAACACAATCTCGCCTCTCTGACTTTGTCTCCCAACTGTCCCACCTGAGCTGACCCTCTAATGTCCTCATTTCTAATCCTGTCCATCCTCGTCACACCCAATGCAAATCTTAGCATCTTTAACTCTGCCACCTCCAGCTCTGTCTCTGCTTTCTGATCAGTGCCACCGTCTCCAACCCATATAACATAGCTGGTCTCACTACTGTCCTGTAGACCTTCTCTTTCACTCTTGCTGATACCCGTCTGTCACAAATCACTCCTGACACTCTTCTCCACCCATTCCACCCTGTCTGCACTCTCTTCTTCACCTCAATTACACAATCCCCATTACTTTGTACTGTTGATCCCAAGTATTTAAACTCATCCACCTTCGCCAACTCTACTCCTTGCATCCTCACCATTCCACTGACCTCCCTCTCATTTACACACATGGATTCTGTCTTGGTGTTCCTACTGACCTTCATTCCTTTCCTCTTTAGAGCATATCTCCACCTCTCCAGGGTCTCCTCAACCTGCTCCGTACTATCTCTACAGATCATAATGTCATCAGCAAACATCATAGCCCACGGGGACTCCTGTCTAAATTTGCAACATGTGGGGGTATTAATAATGGTGAGTGACCTTCTAGAAACCAGAAGCTGTCTGCAAGAAGAATGCCTTCTGCACCCTGAGGGACCAGATATACAATCATTAGCATTCCTCACTAAAGAACTGGACTATGATTGTACATCTCTAATGTTTTCTCTTCTGTATGTATCAATGATTATACCACAATGTATATTGAGAGTGAAAGCTGCATTTTAAAGCAAGTTAAATATAAACAGTATATTGTGGCTGATGGCCAGGGCCCTTACCCAGCCAGGATGCCTCTGTAATTGAAGGACGCGGGGGGGAGTGAACATGTACATGGCATTACCTCCACCTGAGTGCTAGATGGCAGCCCCCTGGGTTGCAGCAGCGCGATTCCCACCGGGCTTTATGGGAGTTGAACTTTGGCACAGCCCTGTTGGGTGCCATGGCTGCCACCAGGTGATGTAGCAGATACTGTGGAGCCCTATTTCATCGGGCTTCCACCTCACCTGGAAGCTCTTCTGGGCCATTTTAATGGACCACCGGAGGTGCTCCTGGATGCAGGATAAAAGGAGCCATTCTGCCACTGCTCTAGGATCCAGAGTCAGGAGGGAGAAGATGATGTTTACTGCAGGAGGAGTGAAGGTGAACAGAGACAGAAAAAAGAAAATGCTGTGTTGCAAAGGTGGAGAATGTGTGGGGAAGTGTTTCTCAAAGCTTAATAAAATGGCTGTGTTGTGCTGGTATTGAGGATCTTGTCTGTCTGTGTTGGGTTTGGGGAGCTGGTATATATATTGTGACTGTAGAGGGCGCTTTCACTCCTCCAAACCCGCAGACAACATATTCAGACCCCAGGTAACATATCAGAAATTAATTTAATTTCTTGAATTATGTGCACAAAGCACCTCCACCTTCACACTACACAAATAATAAATCAATGATCACAATAATAACAATAATCAATCCTCCTCTCCACCCAGCAGCTCTGTCACACTCCCTCCCAACTCTGGCTCAGTCTGCTGGGCTTCCCATAGTCCTTTATATAGTTCGTGACCCGGACGTGCTTCTGTCCTTCAGTCCATGTGAATCCATAGCACTTCTGGGTCAGATGAAATCTTCTCCTTTTCTTCAGCCCGGAAGTACTTTGTTTCTTCCATCCCCGTGACTAGTGCGTACTTCCGGGATATAATAGAAACACTCGTGTCTCCCTGCAGCGTCCCCTGGCGGCCCCCACGGTATGCAGCAGGGCTGTGAAGCCGAAACTCCATTGTCCATGACGCCCTGTGAGCATTCAGGGCACCTCCATGTTGCAGGGAGGACTCCATCTAACGGCGTAGTGGTGTTGGCCGGGATAAACTGCTGGCCATCTCTCACAATATATATATATACATATAAAATCTCTTTTTGTGCCATATTTCTATGCTCTAATTATTTCTGCTATGGTTACTGAAGAGTTATATATACAGCTTTAAATACAGCCTTACTGCATGCACTTCAGAAGACATTATCCACCTGAAGCTAAGCATGTTCAGGCCCGGCCAGTACTTACATTGGAGACCATTTAGGAAATAAGTGTGGGTTGCTGCTGGAAGAGGTGCTGGTGAGGCCAGCGGTGGGTGCTTACCAAGTGGTCTGAATGTGGATTCCAGTCCAGTGACTGAAGATACTGTGCTGTAAAAATGACGCTATCCTTCCAATGAAACATTCAATTGAGGCCCCTGGGTATCCTTTGTAAAGAGTAGGGTATATCATGATATCCAAATTAGATTGCTCTACATGGCCTAGTCATTCTGGCCCCCTAATCATCCCTTTCCTCTAACTGGCTATTTCTTTCATGACTTCACTACCTAATAACTCATGTGTGGTGAGCATATCGGTGCAATACTTGCTGCCGTCGCATCATCCAGGTGGATGCCACACATTAATGGTGGTTGAAGTGGCCGCCCACTTACTATAAAATGTACTTTGAGTAGTAGGAAAAGCATTATTTAAATGGAAAGAATTATTATTTTCTATAAAGAACACAATCCCAGGGAGCAAGTGTCCCCTGTTAGAGCCAGCCATCCAAACAGTAATTGCTCTAATTGTTTAAAGAGACCTGCAAAACAGCAACGTTGCATGCATGGCGATACCAAATGGGTCCAAACCAATTAAAATTCCTTAACTGAACAAACATGCTAATGCCACCTGGGAAAAATATGAGCACTGATCTCATTCACTGCATGCTGACCGTAGCCACATTTGCTTTTCTCTGGTGATGTGCTGATCGAGAGACCCCTGTCTCCTGCAGGTGTTTCCTGACATAGCGTAAAATCTTTACTCCATAGAGGTTTTCAAATAAATTCTCACTAGCAAACAAATGAAATGACTGGCACAGGGGTCTGGCACTTCACATTTCACACTCTACTCAAGGTGATTGGGTGCTTGAGAGAAAGAACTGACATGAATACAGCAGGTCGTCAGAGCCACCCCTGGGGAAGTGACACTTCTGAGAGGACAGTGTGCACTTTTACCAAGTTAATGGTGCCCTCGGGTCAATGAAAAGCCGAGCTTATTCTTTAGGCTGACAGGATGCATGAAGTCACGCATATCTCTCGGTTCAGCAGTACATCTTGTCTGACTGGCTGCTTTAAAGATGAGTGACATACAAGCAGCTCCCCCTGGTGAAGCTCTTCTGTTTTTCCACTTTCAAATTCATTTCTATTTCGCTCTTGTTTGCATTCTCCCAATTCTCTTCCGAAATGAAGGTAGTGCATGATCTGGGTGTACATAAAATGCCAAAACAACAGAGTAGTACTAGGGTGCTGTAAAGTGTTAGCCATTATGGATATTTAGTGAGAAGTCAAGCAAAATAACACCTTTTATTGACTAACTAAAAAGATTACAATATTCAAGATTTCGAGGCAATCAGGCCTACATCTTGCCTGAAGAAGGGGCCCGAGTTGCCTTGAAATTTTACATATTGTAATCTTTTTCGTTAGCCAATAAAAGGTGCCATTTTGCATGACTTCTCACTAAAAGCAATACAGTAAAGCTTTCTAGCTGTCCTAATTGGAGCTGAACGTTTGTTGAATTTATTGAAATAGCTGACCCTTATGTCCAGAGTGGCTTACAAATCACAAGTTGATGCTGCACTTGTTTGCACATTTCTATAATGTGAATGAACAGAGGCACTCAAGGTCACAAAGGGTGCCAAAGTTAAGCCTTGTGGGTTATGTTACAAAAGCATAGCTTGTCGTTTTTATGTTTAGACATTTATTCACAGAGCAAAGTCATGGTGTGGAGTTTGCATGTTTTGCCCATGTTTCCTTTGGGTGTTCCGATTTCCTCCTGCTGACCAAAGACGTGAAGGTTAGATGAATGGGCAATGCTAAATTGGTTGTTTGGTGTGTGGTTGTCAATGTCCGCCCTGCGATGCACTGGCACCCAGTCCAAGTTTGTTCCTGCCTTGTGCCCTATACTAGCTGGGATAGCTCCCCCCGCAAGCCTGCTCTGGAATTAAATGGGTTAGAAAATGACACAACAAATTTTTAGGACCACAGTTCCTGGCTTGCATCCTGTGTTGGCTGGGATTGGCTCCAGCAGACCCCTATGACACTGTATTAGGATATAGCGGGTTGGACAATGACTGACAGTTATAATACTGGGGATGTCTTTGTGTTATCGTCTGTTTACCCCTTACACTTGTCAAGGTCGTTATTGGATTGGTCTACTCCTGCACCCTAAATAATAACACACACATACATAGATACACACACTCAGACCCTAGCCACAACAGTGCCCTACGAATGACACACACATAGCCGGCTAACTTTTAACACTTTAAACCACACAAGTGCTATAAGAATAACTCAACTTTCAACTCTCTCAGCACTTCAAGAGACTTACTTATTATCAGGATGAACAACATACAAGGTTTTAAATAGATCTCAGACCTAAATATTACTTTTGGTCTCCAAGAAAATATTAAAACATACAAAGACTCCGTACTCTTGACTATAGGCCATTTATCAGCCAAGAATGTCTTACTTTACCTACTGTTCCCTACTATTGGGTGGAGCTCACACCCTTGGCCTTAATAAACCTCACAGCACAGAGGTAATGGCAAATCTCTGGCTACACCAGGTGCTCAAAGAAATCTACCTTATTATTTCAGTCACTCTAGACATTAAGACAAAGCATAGAAAGATGAAAACAAGTTACTATTTATTAAAGAACAATAATAAGCAATAGAAAATAAGATCAATAGTAAAGTCTGGATAAAATAGTCTTAAAAAAGCTTACTGAAAGGAATCTGTGATGTCAACAACAATATTTATATATATATATATATATATATATATATATATATATATATATATATATTATAGCACATTTTCATACAAATAATGTAGCTCAAAGTGCTTTACATGATGAAGAAGAGAAAAAAAGACAAAGTAAGAATTAAAATTACAGAACATTAATTAACATAGAATAAAAGTTAGGTTTGATGGCCAGGGAGGACAGAAAAAATAAAAAAAACTCCAGACGGCTGGAGAAAAAATAAAATCTGCAGGGGTTCCAGGCTATGAGACCGGCCAGCACCCTCTAGGCATTGTACATAACATAAATGATCAGTCCTCACTCATTGTATTCAGGGTTCTCATGGAAAGACTTGATAATGATGGTCACGTGGACTTCTGGCCTTTAATCCATCAATGTAGAGACATCATGGTGCTTTGATTAGGTGGTGGTGGTGCAGATCGAAGAGAGAGAACAGAAGAGAGAGTAGGGATTAGTACGGATTGCGGAGCCACTATGAATAATAATGAAAATTAATTGAATATACAGAGTATCAGGATTAAAGTAAAATGAAGTTATGAGAAAGCCATGTTAAAGTAATGTGTTTTTAGCAAGGATGAAAGTTCCAGTGCGGCATTTGATTTAGCAATCGATGTTCATGAAAATGCTCTTAACTGACAATCGGATGAAAACTGGTCATACGTGTGTTTGCTTTATTTTCTGAAGTCGCTCTTTTGTCATCGCTGTTTCTCTTCTGACGTTACTTTCAAATGAAGCATATTTATTATAATGTTTCGTGCCGTGGTTTCACAACACATGATTGTTGCTTGCACCTTATTGGCTGGCTGTCAATATGAAGGATGAATTTTGCTCCAACTCTTTAATCTATCTTTTCCCAGATAATAAAGTTTTTTTGATGTTGCCAAAATCATCGCCATGTCCTTCTTTCCCAGGCTGTAAACCAAATTGTTGTCCCGGATGTCCATCCATAAAGTAATCAATATCCTCCGGTATCGGCTCAGCCTTCCTTTCCCAGGCTGTAAAACCATTTTAGCAATATGCTGTGAACAACTGTTATAAAAGTGAGGTGGAAGGGAAGAGGATATGCCTTTTTGATTATAATGCCAATACAAGTGTCCTACATCTGAATTCATCTTGTTGGGATTGAGCAAAATATAATAATAAAAATATAGAGAATAATTTGTAGATTCTATACACCTTAGCAGTCTTCATTTAGCTCTTAAAACAGCCTCAGTTCTTTGTGGCATGGATTCCACAATACAGTATGCTGGAAACATTCCTTTGAGATTCTGATCCATGTTGACAAGATAGCACCCTGCAGTTTCTGCAGAATTGCCAGCTGCACATTCGTGCTATGAATCTCCCTTTCTACCACATCCTAAAAGCGTTCTGCTGGATTCAGATCCATTGACAAGGAAGATCACTGAACCCATTATCATGTTCAAGAAACCAGTTTGAGATGACTTTTACGTTGTGACATGGTACATTATTATGCTGGAATTAGCCATTAGAAGATGGGTCAGTTGTGGCCATAAAGCAATGTACATGATCACCAACAAAGCTCAAATAGACTGTGGCATTCAAGTGATGATTGATTGGTATTAACAGGCCAGAAATGTGCCACGAAACCATTCCCCAAACCATTACACCACCACCAGCCTGGACTGTTGACACAAAGCACATTGGATGCATGGATTCATGCTGTTGGCTCCATTTTCTGACCCTACCAAATGTGTGCCTCAGCCGAAACTAAGGTTCATCAGACCAGACTTCATCTTTCCAGTCATCTGATGTTTTGTTTTAGTAAACCAGTGCCCAGTGTAGCCTCAGCTTTCTATTTTTGGCTGACAGGAGTGGAGCCCGACATTCTGTTGTTGTAGCTCATCTTTTACAGCATGAGTAATCCTCGGGTCTTATGCAAGACGCATCTATACAGTTGCCCAAGTTTCACTCGGGACTAATGCTTTTAGCACTGTTTGTAACGCTTGGGTCTAACGCTAAGGAGGTTAAAAAACAAACCAAGGATGTGAATCAAAGTCAGGATACAGTGCAGGATTTTGTAACCATACAGAGACAATTACCACAAAGTTAAGGAACAGAATAAGAATTCGTAACCGGAACTACCTAAGAAAAATGATTAGTGAAGGGATTTTGGAAGGGAGTAATCTGAAATCTGAGACAACTGGGGGAATGCACCGTTGGTCTTTATACAGTTGTGCTGCTGAGTTTACACGCTCCTGTTTATCTTGCCTGGTAAGTGCATAGCGACAATCAACAAAAATGTTGGTGCCCATAAAAGGACATTATGGCACCGTAGGAGAATATAATTAATTTTCAGCTCTTTGAAATAAAAACAGATATAACCAATAGATATAATACCCTAAAAACAACTATTATTAAAAAACAATCCCAAGGACGGAAAGTTTTTATTCCCTGCTGGAGTCAGAAATGATCAGTTTTAACATGGTACACGCCAGCACATCTGAGCACTGGGTACAACTGTGTCACAGACCAAAGTCTGAATAAAAATGTTAAAAATATATTTGACAGTTGGTCTTCAAAAGCTTGAAAACAATATTTAAAAAAATGAAATGGCCAAAGAAATGATAGAAAAATCTAACTTCCTGTGCACTGCGACTTTATTTTCAGATATCTCGAATTGCATTTGAGGTATCTCAAAATGCGCTGTAGAACTTATTTTGACATTCCGTATCCTGAATTCAGTTTCAGACAGCTGAAATGCTGCATGCCATTTTTAGATATCTGAAATGCATTTTGAGTGATCTGTAAATGTGAGTTTGGCTTGCTGTAAGACAAGTTTGTTTGCATTTTTACTCTAAAGCAGCTGTGGAAGTTCTGATGATAGGACACGTCAAGTCGAGCACAACTCGCGAGAGTGAGCTCCTCTCTTTTTTAGGGTGGTAGGGAGTCAAAGAAGGTCATACATTATAACTGTAGACCATAATTGCTATACTAAGTACCCAAAAGTTTTTCGACACCGTTCCAAATTATTACGTTCAGGGGTTTCATTGCTAACAGGTGCATAAACACAAGCACATAGTCATGCAGTCTCCATTGGAAGCAGAATGGGTCGTACTGAAGAGCTCAGTAACTTCAAACGTGGCACGGTCATATGATGCCATCTTTGCCACAAGTAAGTATGTGAACTTTCTGCTCTGCTCAATCCTGCCCCAGTCAACTGTAAGTGCTGTTATTGTGAAGCGGGAGAGTCAAGGAGCAACAACAGCTCAGCCACAAAGTGGTAGACCATGCAATCTCAAAGAGCGAAGCTACCGAGTGCTGAAGTGCATAGAAATTGCCCATCATTTGTAGCATCACTCACAAAAGAGTTCCAGCTTCTGGAAGTAACATCTGCACGTGAACTGTATGTTGGGACCTTCATTGAATGGGTTTCCATTGCCAAGCAGCTGCAAAGAAACCTAGAATAACTATCCACAATGCCAAGTGTTGTCTGGAGTTGTTCAAATATACCACCACTAGCAGATCTTGTGTGCTTCTCTGCAGTCGCTGTAGTTGGAATAATTATGTATCTACATGCGACTTATAGAGCTTCTTTATATACGACATTTTTGGTTTGTCCTCCTTGAGCCAAAATATATACATTTTCTCTATGACTAATTCGTGAACATGCTACATAAAAAATAGAAACGGGAAAAACAGCAACACCACCGGGAACAACAGTAAATGAGATAAAGTAAAAGTCTACCAAACACTAAATGAGATAAAGTAAAGAAGGGCAACACCGCCGGGAACAACAGTAAAAAACAACAGTAAATGAGATAAAGTAAAAGTCTATTAACACTAAAGTACAAAAACAAAGTAAAAATTAACAGTAAACCACAACACCGCCGGGAACACCGGCACACCGCGTCTACTAAACACTAAGAAACACTAAGTAGAAACACTAAGGGAAAAATGTACTATTCAGTAAGTGCTGCGTCTAGTAAACAGTAAATCAGTAAAGGAGAGACTAAACACTAAGGAAAAAGAACGGCAAGACTGCGTCATCTGCGGCGCTCAGCTCTGAGCGAAATGAAGTGAATGGGGAGGGAGATGATCACATGACTCCCCCACCCACCTTAACACTCCATCCCTCCACAAACACACAAACACAGTTTCTCGGAGCCCAACTTTCCTTTATATAAATCAGTAAAGGAGAGAGGACTAAACACTAAGGAAAAAGAACGGCAGGACTGAGTCAGCTGCGGAGTTCAGCTTAGAGCGAATTGAAGTGAATGAAATGACGTGAATGGGAGGGGAGATGATCACGTGACTCCCCCACCTGCCTTAACTCTCCATCCCTCCACAAACACACAAACACATTCCCCTGGATCCCAACTCTCCTTTATATATATAGATTAGAGCAGCGGAAGTGTCTTCTCTGGACTGATGAGCCACATTTCTTGATTTGGCAGCCTGATGGACAGATCTGAGTTTGACAGATGCCAGAAGAACAAATTCTGGACTGCCTAGTGCCTACTATAAATTTTAGTAAGGTTTTGGGCCAGGTCCTTTAGTTCCAGTGAAGGTTACTGTTAATGCTACAGCAGACCAATACATTTTGGACAATTGTGCACTTCTAAATTTGTGGTGACAATTTGGGGAAGGAACAAAGATCCCTGTGCCCCTTGTGCACAAAGCCAGGTCCATAAAGACGTGAAGAAACTCAAGTGCCCTGCACAGAACTCTGACATCAACCCTATTGAGAACAACTATGGGGTGAACTGGAATGCCGATCGTGGACCAGGTCTTCTCATCCAACATGTATACCTGGCCTCACAAATTCTCTTTTATTTGCTGAAATGGTACAAATTCCCCTAAGACACACTCCCAAAAACTTCTGGAAAGCCTTCCCAGAAGTGTGGAGGCTGCTGTTAGCTGGAAAGGGGGACCATCTCCATATTCATGCTCATGGGTTTTGGAATGAAATGTCCAACAAACTCATATAGTTGTGATGGTAAGGCGTCCAGAGACATTTGGCCATATAGTGTACATCAATGAAAACATGCCCCCTAAATGTTGCCATTTTAGGCTTTTTCCTAAATAGTCAAATGTTATAGTAATGAATATTAGTGAGAGATACAACCAAGTCCTTCATCGTAATCCCCGACTCTATCCTGTTGATATTTCTTTTTGCTCAATAAAATAATTACCATTAGTTCGACTTCTGGTAATGACGTCAAAGTGTGTGTCACGAGTGACATCAACAAGTGCATCGTGGCATCAATAAGGGTGTTGTCAGAGACCTTAGAAGATGTGGCTGCAGTTGAACCCTTCTCAAAGAAGGAGCTCTCCCTGGTTTGAAGGAAACGTAGGGTTTATCAATTTTAGTTTTGTAAAGCTGGATTCACCTTCACTGGGGTTTATTGCCAAAACTATATTAGGTAAGAAGAAAGCGTAGATGCCCAAAAGGATCGTTGAGTGTCCTGCACAGGATGGAGGTGGAGTCCTTACCCAGCTGAGATGCCACGATAGAAGGATGGAATAAATCCTGCCCTGGGTGGGAAGATCACAGGAACTGGCTGGAGAGCAGAGCAAGGAGCAGTTCATTCCCCACTTTAATAGGTGGCAGTGTCTCTCATACAGAATCCCAGTTTGGACTTCAGCAGAGCTGCATGAAAGTTGGAGTCTGGAGGAGCAGCCCTGTAGGGATCCCTGGCAGACAATAGAGGGTGCTGCCGAGGGAGGATCTCCTTGGCTTCCTCATAACCCGGAACTGCTACCAGCTAGCTATGTCACATCACTGGAAGTACTCCAGGGTCCTCAATAAGAGAGACCACGCTGTCTTGTCCAGGAGATTTAGAACTGGGAGCAGATAAGATAGGCAACCTTCGTCTGGAGGAATAGCAGAGCGGTGTAGAGCGATGGTGAAAGGGAGAAAGAAGAAGAAACACCTATTCTTGGTACAATGTATTCTTTAGTAAAACCCCTTTATTTGAACCCTGGAGTTTGTTTTGTGTGATTGTGTTTGGGGTTTGGGGTTCGGTGGCGCCCCTAGCCTACACAAATGATAACACCTGGTGCCCCCAGACCAAGGTGGTCCTTTCAATGACTACTACGTCTACAGTATTATTTGTTTTCATGTATAATGGTGGCAAAATTGAAGTCTGAGTCCTGCGCTGCCATCAGCTCAGGGGCAGAATGCCAGGAACATTTTTCAGTGGAATAAACAGCAAAGTGAGCGATCCCAGAAAGGCCATTTGCGAGCGGCTCAGCGTGCTTTTTATTGAGAGGCTCTTCACATCCATTATCTTAATTGACAGCACGTAGTCCAGTGCACGCTGGTGCAGGGAGTCGGCTTTGCGATTGCAGCTTTGGTAAATTGCATAATGTGTCGTTGTGTGCCATTGAGAGTGCTCGAGAGCCTTGTGTTTGTCTTTTATTTATTTATTTACTTATTGTGAAGTGATAGAATTTAAAAACATGTTCCAGTGTCTGCTGGCAACGAGAAAGTGCTTAATGGATTTTGTGGGGAGAGGAAAAAAATGCAGCAGCCATTTCTCGCTCCCTCCAATTCCGTCAAGCGACTGCTTATGGCAGCTGTACTTCTGTAAATAATGGAGACAATCTTATGTACTCCAGGTCATGCTGAGGTGAGACATGGAGACACAGTCAGAGACAGTGGTTGGCATATAGGAGTAGGCACAAATTGTAGCAGATTTTTCTGCCCACTTTAACACCTGCTTAACCTAATTATAGGACTGCGAATGGCTGGAGGTTACCCATATAGCATCTGAAATGGACACCAGTCCTCTGCACAAGACACACAGAATTTGCTTATCTTCTCACAGATGATGTTTCATATACAACATGTCCACTTTGGATTCTGGGGATGTAAACATCCTTTGCAGAATGCACAAAGCAACTGTCTTTGCAATTTGAACAAACCAGAGTTTTCTCAACTTCTAATTGGGCTTCTGACTGTTAGGATGGCTCCTCTTCAAACTTGTACGTTCCATATGAGTCCCATTACGCATACTCTCTCTGGGGCAGTTAAGAGTGTTGAATTATCTTCACAAGCAGGGTCACAGAATGCAGAAGTAAAGTAGACAGCTTCTTTCTATATATTGTGAGGGACGGCTAGGAACCTTACCTGACTGGGATACCCAAAACCTGGAAGGACATTGGGAGACAGCTTGAACAGGCCTTTGTCTCCCCCAGGAGGGTTGATGGAGTCCCCCCTCATTTACAGCATTGCCACGGATTCCTACAGGGCTTCTTGGGAAAGGGAGTTTGTCAAGTCAGCCCTGTTGGGTGCTGCCAGGGGGGTGATGAGGGTACTGGTGAGCCTAACTTTGTCGGGCTCCCACCTCAACTGGAAGTGCTTCTGAGCCACCAGAAGTACTTCAGGGTGTTAAATAAAAGGAAATGCCTACCTCAACTCTGGGAGCCACAGTCTGGAGAAGGAGGAGGACAAAGTTTGCTGTGAGGAACGGAGAAGATTGGGATAGGAAGACCCTGATGATGTAGTTACAGAGAGTGCTACTGTTTTTATAATTGTAATTGTGATGATGGTGTGGGAAACTCTTACGTATAAGAGTTTACACAATAAAATCCTTATTCATTGGCAACTTGTGTTCCAGCCTGTGTTGTGTTGGGAGTTTGGGGAGCTGCAGTGCCCCCTAGGGACCTATATATATATATATATATATATACACAACACAAACAGGCTCAAACACAAGTTAATAGGCAATAGAGTCTTAATTTGTGGGAACACTTTCTCTATAAGCATTTCCCACCACAGCCACAATATAAGTAACACAAAAGCACAATTCCATCCATCCATCCATTTTCCAACCCGCTGAATCCAAACACAGGGTCACGGGGTTCTGCTGGAGCCAATCCCAGCTAACACAGCACAATTCTAATTCTTTTCTTCCTTCATTCTCTGTCACTGCCGCCTCCTCCATGCCTTCTCACAAGCTTTGTCCTCCTCCTCCCAACTTGGGCTCCTTGATGTGAGGCAGGAAGCTACTTCTATCTAATCCCCAGAAGTGCTTCCGGTGGCTCCTAAATCCTGCAGCCTTCCCTGGCAGCCCACACAGGACCCAACAAGTCTGTTTTTGGGAACTACAATATCCGGCAAGACTTGTGGGCACCCATGCAGGGATTCAAGCCTGGGCTTGCTGCCATCTACCATGCTGGGGGAGACAAAGCCCTGCGTAAGCAGACTCCCCCGGAAATCAGGGATCAAGCACCTGGAGCACTTCCGGGTGAACTATAACGGGAGCCAGTGACCACCACTCAGTGGCCAGAGTTGGGTGGGAGGAGGACGAAGCTTGGTGAGGAGTGGTGGAGAAAGAAGAAGAGACATTTGTGGTTATTGAGTGCTTGGGAATGTGTTGTGTCTGTGGGTACGGGGACGACGTAGCCCACAGATGAAGAAAATAAAAGTTTATTTAATTTTACACGTGTCTCCCATGTCAAATCGGGTCGGGCTCTATATAGCGTCTTTCTTACAACGGCCAAAGTAAGCAATCATGGGAAGTAAGGCCATGGAAAGATAGGTGACCAAGAACCTGATGGTCACTCTGGCTAAGCTCCAGAGAATCTATGTGGAGGTGTGAGAAGCTTCTAGAAGGACAACCATCACAGGAGCATTCCAATGATTTGGTCTTTATGACAGAGTGGCCAGACAGAAGCCTCCCCTTTGTAAAAGATGCATGGACGCCAACTTGGACTTTACAGAAATGCATCTCGCTGTATAAGAGTTCTTCAAGTGTATTAATTTATTTACTGAAGTATTTTAATTACTGTACAGTGACATTTTTAATATTTGCTTTTTAATAAACACCCACTTTGGCCTTAACCCCTGTTGTTGTCTCCTCACTTGCCATAGTCAATCTCTGTTCATGAACTACAAGACGTCTCAAGAGTGGTTGGTGTCTGATGGCTTCAGGCACGAGGCATCACAGATGACCAAAGATTTGTGCATGGGCCAATCAAAACACAGTACTCTCCAGTGCCCACCCTGTCAACATTGGCGGGTAAAAATCACAGCTTTCATTTCAAGCTGTACTTCATGTTGTGTGTCACCGAAATAAATAAACGAATAAACAATTGAATAAATCTAACAAGAAATAAGCCACCAAAACATATTTCATGACACATTTAATTATTTATGTTCAAATATCATTGTGTTTTTATTTATTCATTGTTACATTTTACACTGCATATATTTATTTGCATATTTTATTTGAAATATTCCACCATTGATGTTCACATTTAAAAGGCTCCCTGTAAAATAAAGATGTTTTTTTCTCTTTAAATTACATGTAATTATTACTTTTTAAATGTTTATATACGTTGCCGTTACTCTATTAAAAGTGAGATACCACACTAGGGGCCTCAAATTTGAACTTCTGGAGAGCTGCAATGGCTGCCGGGGGTTTATTGCAAAGCTATTTCTAAATACAAAGTGAAATCTTTTCTTAGTTTGGGATCCTTCTGCTGCATATCTGAACTTTGAAGTTGAAAAATAAATAAAATAGTGTATTCAAATGTAGCTTTTGTTGGTTTAGATGGTGGCACTTTTGCAACATCCTGGGGTCAAATCCTTCATCTGGTTGTTTTCTGTGTGGTGTATGGAGTCTGTAAAATTCTCAGCGTGTGTTTATGGCTTTTAAGCCCAGATGACAAAAAATGTGAAGGTAAGCCGACTGGTGATTAGTGCGTTACAAACGGAATGACATTCTGTCTGAATATTTCAGATAAAATTAAATAGATGAATGCATTGTGCAAAAAATAAATAATAATAAAATGATTAGTCACCATGAATAATTAAATGTGTCACAAATGTTTTTCGTTACTTATTTCTTTATGGATTTCTTTAACTCTTTCTTCATTTATTTATTTCCGTGACGCCATATTGTGATCCTCTCTCATAACTTGACCAAAATGGTGTTATTCCTCCAAACATAGCCAAGGAAACAGGCCTGGAAGGAGATGCACAAGAAGGCAGCCTAGCTTCCACTAAATTGGCTGGCTTTGGCCTACACCGGAGCAAAAGGAGCTTTTAACTTTAAAGTTCAAAAACATGCTAAGAAATCTCAATAATTTAAGATGTCTGTAAAGAAAAGGAGGAAAGCCATGATAGACCTTTAGTCCTTCAAAAAATCTTTATAAATTAAAAAATATTGAACAAACAGAATACAAAAGGAGACAAAAAAGTGTTGTCAAGCAGGCAACCATAAACACCAAATTCAAATCACAATCCTTAACCTCCTTAGCATTAACCTCATAAGCATTACAGGGGGTCCTATGGTTATAACACAGTTCCGTTCCTACAACAGTGATGCAACCCGAATTTTGGTGTAAGTCGAAACACACCCTAGTCTAAATCACTTACCTATCCTAACACATTTGCAAAATCATAATCTAGAACAGTGGTGGCGAACCTATGGCACGCGTGCCAAAGGGGGCACTCAGAGCCCTCTCAGTGGGCATGCGCGCCGTCGCCCGAGCACATAGTTCGTTACTATAAAGCCAGAGGAATGCGGGGCCGGCTGCTCCCTCACCGCTCCCCCTCTTCACGCGCGCCGGAGGACTTTTCTCACATCACCTGCCCCTCCGCCCAGCAGCCCAATGGGAGCGCTTCCTTCCTCTCCTGTCTGGGGTAAGGCGGGCGGCACACATGCAGCTTGAGGGTGCGGCACGGACTGCAGCCTTTTGAGTCTGTGATTCCCGTGGTGGGGTTGGAGGGGATGTGGTATAGCGGGTCCACAGCTCAAAATTGAAAAGGCCAGTTTTAACAGATAATTGCCGCACTCGCGCTTAAAGGGGTTATGGTAGAGTGGCGGATCGGTTTCCGGAGCTTTGTGATGTGGGCAGTCCTCGCAAGCGCACAGGTGAGGAGTCGTCCATCTGTAATTATTGCTGGGAGTTGCTAATCGCCACACCTGATCCACGACCTCGTAATATATAATGGAAGCTTTGGGGGCGGAGCTTAATAGGGAAGACCTGCGTGAAACACTTGAGAGGATCGAAGGGATGACAAAGGACAGCACAGTTAGTTATGAAAATGAAATCCTTAAAGTGTGGAATTCTCTGCCAAATAATCTTAAGTCAATGAAGGCACTTGAGATTGCTTTCCTTACTTTGTTTGGAACATCTTATGCTTGTGCGCAGCTGTTTTCAGCTTTGAATTAAATCAAATCTGACACCAGAAACAGACTAACAGATGACCTGAGTGCTGCATGTGTTGCTCTCAGACTTACAAAGTATGAGCCAAGGTTAGACAAATTATCAGCATGTATACAACAGCAAAAAGCACATTAATTGTTCAAAAGCATACCGAATGCAAACTTTTACCTTTCAACAAAAAGTTCTTTGTATCATTGAAAGCTCTGTTATTATGTTTTTCTTTTAAGACAAAAGATGTTAATGTATGAGTGGCTTTTCTAAACTAAAAGCTCAGTAGATAGACAGACAGAGCATCAGTATTGGCAGTTCAGTCCAATTTGTCATCCAGCTGCACTCCCAGGTATTTATAGGTCTGTACCCTCTGCACACACTCACCTCTGATGATCACGGGGTCCATGAGGGGCCTGGGCTTCCTAAAATCCACCACCAGCTCCTTGGTTATGCTGGTGTTCAGTTTTAGGTGGTATTCAGGTTAAATTGCCATGTTGGCACTTTGCGATAAATAAGTGGGTTTTGGATTGCAGTTTGGGCACTTGGTTTCTAAATGGTTCGCCATCACTGATCTAGAACATAAAAACTACAGAAAAAGGAAAAGGACATAAATATACTGTACTGTACTGTAGTAACAGAAAACTGTAAATTCGAAACGTTGTATGTCGAGACTTTGTAACCCGAGGACCCCCTGTATATATTTTTTCGGAAAAAACATGTAAAAAGCATCATATTTTTTGGCACGAAAAATGAAATTTTTATTAAATCTCATTTTTTTACTGTAAAACTTGCAAAGCGTGAAAAGTACAGAGTCAGTAGTGCAAAAAGTATAATAATGATACAAATAATAATAACAATAATAATAAATAATATTAATAATAGGGTATATACTGTCAAAAACATGCAAAACACTAAAAGCACAAAGTCAGAAGTGTAAAAAGTATAATAATAATAAAAATAATGATGATGATGATGATACTAGCACTGCATGCACAGTCATTTACTCAACACTGTTCAGCGTAATGGCTCGTCTTAACAATTGTTTTGATCACGTCATCATCTAGAAAGTAAGTAGCAGATCTTGCCCATCAACGCATCTATTATTCTTGGCTGCCCCTCAAAATTAAAACAAGGTGGTACTGCTTTATTTGAAGCAGGGTCAACAGAAAGCCAAACACAATCAAGTTTCATTTCCGGATTCATCAGAATCACTTTTGGTTTCACTGTCCATTTCAAATCCACCGTCTGAAGACAGATTCACTTTGTCATGACCGCTGATGAGAGGCTCCTCAAACATCGCTGTTGAGAGCGTGCATCACCTGGGCTGCTGAAAAACGTTTCTTACGAGACACCATTATGTTATTATGAAGACGTTGCCAAGGTAACTCTCAGGAATAACCTTACATAAGACCTGTCTATACGGTTGCCCAAGTCACGCTCAGGACTAATGCTGTTAGCACTTTTTCAGCCCGAGTAATCCCCAGGTCTAATGCTCACTTGAGATGCGTCTATACCGTTGCCTGAGTGACAATCAGGGCTTAATGCTTTTAGCACTGTTTTCTCAGGGTCTAAGGCTAGGGATGTTAAACAAAATTGTTAATTCAGAAGAAATTGGTAAAAGTAAGCCAGAAATGCAGAGGAAAACAAAACTTACAATGAGAAGCCGTCTCTACCAGAACACATTCAAAATGAATTGGTGGATTGGTGATGCTAAATGGCCCTGTTATGTATTAGTGTGTGTTTGTGTGTGTGTGCAAGTGTTCACGCCGTGGTGAAGTGTCGTCCTGCCTTGCACTTGATGCTTGTTGAGATAGGCTCCTGCAACCCTGGGCAGGATAAAGTGGGCTAAGAAAACAGTATGTTATGAACAGATAGCAAAGTCTGGATGTACAGTGCATCCAAAAAGTATTCACAGCGCATCACTTTTTCCACATTTTGTTATGTTACAGCCTTATTCCAAAATGGATTAAATTCGTTTTTTTCCTCAGAATTCTACACACAACACCCCATAATGACAACGTGAAAAAAGTTTACTTGAGGTTTTTGCAAATTTATTAAAAATAAAAAAAACGGAGAAAGCACATGTACATAAGTATTCACAGCCTTTGCCATGAAGCTCAAAACTGAGCTCAGGTGCATCCTCTTTCCCCTGATCATCCTTGAGATGTTTCTGCAGCTTCATTGGAGTCCACCTGTGGTAAATTCAGTTGATTGGACAGGATTTGGAAAGGCACACACCTGTCTATAGAAGGTCCCACAGTTGACAGTTCATGTCAGAGCACAAACCAAGCATGAAGTCAAAGGAATTGTCTGTAGACCTCCGAGACAGGATTGTCTCGAGGCACAAATCTGGGGAAGGTTACAGAAAACTTTCTGCTGCTTTGAAGGTCCCAATGAGCACAGTAGCCTCCATTTTCCGTAAGTGGAAGAAGTTCGAAACCACCAGGACTCTTCCTAGAGCTGGCCGGCCATCTAAACTGAGCGATCGGGGGAGAAGGGCCTTAGTCAGGAAGGTGACCAAGAACCCGATGGTCACTCTGTCAGAGCTCCAGAGGTCCTCTGTGGAGAGAGGAGAACCTTCCAGAAGGACAACCATCTCTGCAGCAATCAACCAATCAGGCCTGTATGGCAGAGTGGCCAGACAGAAGCCACTCCTTAGTAAAAGGCACATGGCAGCCCGCCTGGAGTTTGCCAAAAGGCACCTGAAGGACTCTCAGACCATGAGAAACAAAATTCTCTGGTCTGATGAGACAAAGATTGAAGTCTTTGGTGTGAATGCCACGCGTCACGTTTGGAGGAAACCAGGCACCGCTCATCACCAGGCCAATACCATCCCTACATTGAAGCATGGTGGTGGCAGCATCATGCTGTGGGGATGTTTTTCAGCGGCAGGAACTGGGAGACTAGTCAGGATAAAGGGGAAGATGACTGCAGCAATGTACAGAGACATCCTGGATGAAAACCTGCTCCAGAGCGCTCTTGACCTCAGACTGGGGCGACAGTTCATCTTTCAGTAGGACAACGACACTAAGCACACAGCCAAGATATCAAAGGAGTGGCTTCAGGACAACTCTGTGAATGTCCTTGAGTGGCCCAGCCAGAGCCCAGACTTGAATCCTATTGAACATCTCTGGAGAGATCTTAAAATGGCTGTGCACCGACGCTTCCCATCCAACCTGATGGAGCTTGAGAGGTTCTGCAAAGAGGAATGGGCGAAACTGGCCAAGGATAGGTGTGCCAAGCTTGTGGCATCATATTCAGAAAGACTTGAGGCTGTAATTGCTGCCAAAGGTGCATCGACAAAGTATTGAGCAAAGGCCGTGAATACTTATGTGTATGGGATTTCTCAGTTTTTTTATTTTTAATAAATTTGCAAAAACCTCAAGTAAACTTTTTTCACATTGTCATTATGGGGTGTTGTGTGCAGAATTCTGAGGAAAAAAATGAATTTAATCCTTTCTGGAATAAGGCTGTAACATAACAAAATGTGGAAAAAGTGATGCGCTGTGAATAATATTCATTAATGTCAAAGGTTGGTACCATCCTGGCCTCCTTTTTGATTCAATATTCTGAGTGGTGCATGTTCTCCGATATCCAGATGAAATGTCCTCTCACTTTCTAAAGCGTCTCGGTCTTTGACTTTGCCCTCCCCATCTCTTGTCATTCTCTGGTCCCTGAGACGGGTTGTTATTTATGTCAAAAATGCATGGTTGGGGTTCCATACCATGGGATATTACACACATATGATTGGTTAGCTATCTTGGTGATGGATGACGGCCCAAAAAGCCTTGATCCTTTTGCTCATCTGTGCAGTCTCCCATTATTTTACTATTAAGTTGTAAACGGTCTGAACATATTAAACTAAAATCATCATAAATTTCTTGGATAACAAGACACATACGTCAAAGTTCTAAACTATTGATAAATTATTGGTCGCAGTTTTGATGAAAAGGAAGTAAAATGCAGATGTAATTAGATAAGTTCCCTTCAAGGGTCCTGTAAATGCTTTTGTAATTATTTAGGTCCTTTATAGTTCTAAAAACTGACAGTTTTCTTCCTTCCAGGGCACTCATCTTGTTCCATAGTGCAATGTGTAAACACAACCCTCAGCATAGGATTTGAACCCAGGATGCTAGAGGCTGCCAAACGTTTACTGTTAAAAATCCCAGACTGTCTATTAACAGAGGAATTATAAGTAAACTAGCACTGACTGCAGCCATCCAGTAGTGGAGCTTGAGACCCCTGTGCCACAGGGTCTACAATGGATTTTTAAATATGAAAGAGTCTCACTGCTGGTGGGGGTCTTCTTCTTTCTTATGTAACTGATTTATGCTTTCCTTATTTTTTTCCCTTTTGAAGGTATCAGATTCACACTGGACTCCAGCACTCCATCATTCGGCCACGCCAGCCCAACTGCCTGCCCCTAGAACAGGTGACCCTTCCACAGAAGCTGCAGGAGGCAGGCTACACCACTCACATGGTAGGAAAGTGGCACTTGGGCTTTTACAAGAGAGACTGCTTGCCCACACGGCGAGGATTTGACTCCTACTTTGGCTCCCTTACGGGCAGTGTAGACTACTACTCGTATGATTCCTGTGATGGGCCGGGCATGTGTGGCTTTGACTTGCACGAAGGCGAGACAGTGGCGTGGGAGCAGAGTGGCAAATATTCGACTCACCTCTACACTCAGCGGGTTAAGAAAATCCTAGCAACCCATGACCCTCGTCAGCCAATCTTCATCTTCTTATCTTTCCAGGCAGTGCACACACCGCTTCAGCCCCCTAAAGAGTACATCGACAAGTACAAAGACATGGGAAGCGTGGTACGGCGTAAGTACGCAGCTATGGTGACCTGCATGGATGAAGCTGTCAAAAATGTGACCTACTCACTCCGCAAGTATGGCTATTACCAAAATAGTGTAATTATTTTCTCCACTGACAATGGTGGGCACCCCTTCTCTGGAGGCAGCAACTGGCCTCTACGGGGGCGCAAAGGAACATACTGGGAAGGTGGGGTTAGGGGCCTAGGATTTGTCCACAGCCCTCTTTTGAAACGCAGGAGGCGTGTGAGCAAAGCCTTGGTGCACATCACAGACTGGTATCCCACTTTGGTCAGCCTGGCAGGAGGGAACATTTCTGACTCTGAAGGGCTTGATGGCTTTAACGTGTGGCCGGCCATCAGTGAGGGCAAAGAGTCACCACGCATAGAGATCCTACACAACATTGATCCACTATATAACCATGCCAGATCAGGATCCTGGGAGAAAGGCTACTACCTGTGGAACACCGCAGTGCAAGCGTCCATTCGCTTTGGGGACTGGAAACTGCTGACAGGTGATCCTGGTTACAGTGACTGGATTCCACCCCAGACTCTGTCTGACTTTCCTGGGAGCTGGTGGAATCTGGAGAGGCGCACAGATATTTTGAAGAAATCCGTCTGGCTCTTCAACATCACTGCTGACCCCTACGAGCGTTACGACATCTCGGAGCAACATGCTGATGTAGTGCGGCAGCTGCTCGCCCGACTGGCCTACCACAACAGAACTGCCATCCCAGTCCGCTACCCTGCCGATGACCCACGGGCAAACCCAGAACTGAACGGGGGTGCCTGGGGACCATGGGTTGGTGACGAGGAAGATGACCACTGGGATGATATTGTATGGACGAAGAGCAAATCCAGAAAGAAATGTAAGCAGTGCAAACTGAGGCCCTACTTTAGAAAAATGAACTCCAGGATAATGTCCAACAGAATATGAGCACCACATTGGGCCGTCCCGGGGGGTCGGCACAATGTGCACAGTCAACACGAAATTTTCATGAAGCTGGAGAGTCAACACGAAATTTTCATGAAGCTGGAGTGCTTTGACAAAATCCTTGGGTAAAGAGAACTTTTTAGAAAATAACTGAAATATACTGCAGCATCCTTATTTGTTCATTCTTAAAGGGCACTTGAAGTTAAAATAATTAAAAAAAAAAGAGTAATTTCCTGAATATCGGCACAAATGTATTTCCACAATGAGAAATTGAGTCCAACAATATGCATCCCTGATAAAGACAATGCAGTAAACGATGTTCCTTCTGTTTTGTAAAAATGGGCTCCTTATACCCTAGAGCAGGGTTTCTTTCTTTTTTTTTTTTTGTTATTTCACAGACTTTCCTTGTTCAATACCTGGATGACCTGGACGATCTTTCCCCCTTGGAGAACTGTGAAGGGGGTTAATCAAGGACGGTCATCCACGATTCTCCAAGAGACCTCGTCTGTGGTCCTGATGATCGTCCTCAGTTCTCAAAGGGGGTCTCCCTTGTCCATTGGTTAACTGTTTTCCACTAGGAGGCGCTAGCTCCCTGGAAATACACTTGTTTTGCAATTGCGGCTTCTTAAGTAACCTGAACCTAAATGGATATAGTATAAAGAGGTTTTCTCCGTCCCTTAGTAATACGGCGGAAGGAAATCACATAACTTAGCTTTCATTAATGACGGTTTATGTGGCATAACAGACGGGAAGCCAACAGATGGATGGGAGATAACATCATCCTATCCTGAAAATCCTTCCAACGCAGAGACGAAAATGGCAGACTCTACACAAGGTCTCGTCGTGGCTTCCTGTCTGTTATGCCATGTAATATATATCTATTTAGGTTCAGGTTACTTAAGACGCCACAATTGCAAAACAAATGTATTTCCAGGGAGCTAGCACCCTTAGTGGAAAATATTAACCAACCCACCAAGACCAACTTCACAAACCGTCTGCAACCCATTACCATTAAATACAGCATTAACTCGCAAGTCAACGGCAGCAACTCATGGCTCACAGTTTAAGAAACCCTGCCCTATAGACAGTTTAGTAAAGAGATGAGTGGAGCCCTAAACGAAAGCTGTAAATTTAAGAAGCTTTCATAAAAGCAACAGATAACAGTATTGATGTGAAAACTATGTGTTTGTTTGTATGGGGGTCAATATTTTTCCATTTTCAAACTCAATACAAATAATCAATGAAACAGCCTCAGTGAGGGTGCAGCGAGAAAGCTGTTTATTTCATTATACTGTGACCAGCAGGGGGTGTTGAAACACCCCAAACCTCAGACACACACAACCTCACCGATACAAATTCTAATTTATTTATACAAAATACCTTGCAGAAAGGCTTTACACAAGGCATAAACAAACCGTAACACAATTCTTCTCTTCTCTTTCTCTGCTCCACACCTCCCAGGTGAGCTTTGTCCTCCTTACACTCACCTCCAACTCAACTGGAGTATTGATAGCGCCCTTTTATGTTGGACCAGGGAGTACCTCCGGTGCTATAAAAACTGAATGGAGGAAGCACTTCCAGGTCATGTGAAAGTCCTACAAAACAGGGAATTCTTCTCCTTGCAGCACCATTTGGCAGCACCCAATGGGGCTGTTCCTCAGGACTACAAATCCCATGGATTCCTGCGGGTGTCCATACTGGGTCCAAACCAGAGGAGCACTGCCATCATTTGCACTGGGGGAGAAATTATTTTGGATAGGCAATCTCTCCTTGTCCATCCATTATGGCCTCCTGGCAAGGAAAGGAATCATGAACCAACCTGGCCAGGATGCCTGTCCATCCACCTTGGCACCTACAACCCCAAGAAGCCTAATAATGTCTGTCTATTTTCTTAAGCTACTTTTTCCGTTACACAGTTGTGTGGGCACCAGAACTGGATGCCAGGATTACTAGGCATAAGTCATGTTTTTAAAAATTTGTTATTTTCATACAGGCATGCGTTAGTCGTCTATGATTACAACTTCAAAACTGTAGAAGGATTAACAGCATTTGATTTAATAACTTGAATAAATGAATACATGGTTGTTTTGCTGTCCTTGGCTTTCAAAATCCCACATCAGATGTGTTCTTCTGGCATCAGCAGATTTAAATTGGTTCTCTTTCTAGAAGGCAAATTATTTGAAAACAAATAAAAAATGAAATAGAAGCAACAAAATCCACTGACTTTATTCTCCTGAAAGTGAATGGCTAGCTCTGACAGGGTGTACCCCTCAACATAAATGATTTACTGTCAAAGCCCATGAATTTGCCCTGGGGTGATGCATAAACTGCTTATAAGTCTACGTTTAATGTATCCATGAAACTTTCATGAAAATCTATTTGTATGCATCCTTGGTTTGGAACTCAAAAATGTAAGAAAATAATTTGTTGCATAGCAGGAAGAAAGAAGCCATCCCTGAGCTAATAAGGCATTTTATACTTTGACTAGAACCAAGACCAATATACATACGAAATTAATTTAAATCCCTTGAGTTGTTCTCAAGTGATGCTCTGACATACTGACAGAAAGACAGACATTCTTAACTTTATTTATATAGATATAGGTAATATATCTCTCTATTATAATAAAAAAAAAACTTGGGTCGAAACGTGATCTTCTGGGAAGACACTTTGATGTCCCGTGAGACAAAGCAGTGAGACTAAAGGACAGCTGCTATACAGGCTTTTAAATGATCGACGCACAGTGCGACAAGCAGAACACGCAGCTCGGCAACAGTAAGCAAGCAGCTGATCCGCCCGCATCTCCTTAGCATACATTCAGCCCAAATCCTTCACAACGTGAGCGGGCTAGATGCGAAGTGGCTGGTGCGAAGTGCGCCCTGGGGAGGAGGGCAGGGTTTAGGGGGGGTGGGTAACCAAAGTGAGCAGGGGGCTTTTCCCCCTAGTTTATAAATAAATAAAATCTAACTTGTTCAATTAACTCATGGCCCAAATATGAAATAGTGCACCGTGATATGCCTGTGTTAAATTATACTACATTATATATATGTACTGTGTATATATGTATGTATATGTATGTATATATATATATATATATATATATATATATATATATATATATATATATATGAGGGGACCCAAAAATAACGGAATTTTGTTGTTGTTAGGTTGGTACTTGTAGTACGTGGTTGGGCCGCTAGGGCGATCTAGTTACACTCCTCACAAGTCAGTCTGCCAAGTGCCATCAGTCTGGAAGGTTGTGCTCGTGTTCAGTGAATTTTTTAAAAGTAGTTTTGTGCAAGCGTCGTTTTTTTTATGATTGGCCAATTATCGTGAGCAACGCGCGGCAGTGAAATTTTGTTTTCTTCTTGAAAATAGGGTTGCAGAAACTATTGTTATTGAAACGGTATGACAACCCTGAACCACCCACCCTACTCACCGGATGTAGCTCCGTGTGATTTCTTTTTGTTCCCTCGGATGAAAAAAGACTTGAAAGGAAGGCGTTTTGCTGACGTCGAAGAGGTAAAACAAGAAACGACCAGAGCATTAATGGGCATTACTTCAGACGAATTCAAAAAATGTTTCGAACAATGTAACAAGCGGTTAGATTAGTGTATTTCCGCCAATGGAGAGTACAGTACTTTGAAGGAGACTAATCGTAGTTTGTACAGAAAATTAAATTAAACACAATTAAAAAATTTTTCAGGTTATTTTTGGGTCCCTCTCGTGTATGTATATGTATATATATATATATATATATATATATATATATATATATATATATATATATATATATATATATATATATATATATATATATATATATATATATATATATATATATATATATATATATATATACTATATATACTAGCGACTGGGAGCCTGATTGAATCGGGCTACAAATTCAATATTTATGAAATCCATACTTTCTCTGCAAAGAATTATTTGTTTTGTTAAGTCCTTGAAATGATTTTGTTATCATGGCACAGATTTGTGGTTAAAATAGACCTTTTCGGCCGCCACAAGGCACAGGCTGCTCGATTTCTCTCAACCCGTGCTGCATTTGCAGCTGCTCGAGCTTCTTCAGTCGCTTGTGCACAGCTGGCACGATGTCTGTCAGCATTAGTAGCATTCTGTAGCACATGTTCTTCATCTGTCCTTTGTGTCCGATTTGCACGATTTCTTTCAGCGTTAGTAGCATTTGTAGCCGTACGCTGCTCATCCGTTTGTTGTGCTTGTTGTGTACGTGTGGTCGCATTAACAAGTCTACGTTCCGCGTCAATCATGTGACTTCATTTCCTAAGCATTCCATCCCGCGGCCGCTGCTCTTGTGGCTGCTCGAGGTATTGCTGTGAACATACGGATAGTATCAAATTATATATAAAGATATATACATCTAATAAAAGGATAAGTGTTTCTTTTGCTATGTCTCTGTCATTCCAAAAGATGGCACATCACAACAATTAGCACCGTTTTTACAAATCCCATACCAAATGGCAAAACAGAGACATATGCGTTGCACGGTGCACTACAAATGTTAATGCTGAAGTTTACATTGATGATTTAGATTTCATCCTGCCTCAGACAGGTAGCACAGCTAGCACATACATACTGTATTTGTGTGTGTGTGTGTGTATATTATAGGTAAATTAGCCAGACATTTTGCAATGCCGCAGGCTAACTGGAAAGGAAAGCAATATGTTTTCAGACAGCCTTGGCTCATATGAAAATGATTTGTATGAAGACTTCTCTCTCTTACTGGCTATTTTACTGCCCTTTTTCAGTTTTGGGTGGCACATTGGTTTCGGCTGCTGCAGGTACCTGAGGTCAAATTCTAGACCAGCCACTGTTTCTGTGGTGCTTGGTGGAGTTAATTTTCTCCATGTAATGTAGACAGATGATCCTAAATGGGTCTGATGTGTGTGTGTGTTCTGTAATTCTCCTGGTGTTTCTTTCACCGTTGGCTCCTGCCTTGTGTCCAGTACTGCTGGATTTGGTCCATCATCCTATGACCCTAAACTGGAAAAAGTAGGTCCAGAAAATGAATGGATGGACTTTTTCCAGTTCTGAACGTTTGCTCTCTAAGCTGCTGCTGCTTTTAATAAATATTTGCCAGAGCCTGTCAACTATCTTATGTAAGCAATTGCAATATTCACTTTCCATTCGTTTTGAGAAATATGCTTATGAAAGAGGCCTGCTTTCTTTTCATGTGGGTGAATGATCAACAGTTCAGCGTGTCTTTTATTCAGTGCTTTGCTTTTTTTTCTTTCTTTTCCATTTTTCCCACATTATCCCATTATTGCTTTTCCACAAATTACACTTTTTTACATTTTCAAACACCTGAAATAGCATATTTATGTTTAGAAAGATTTGAACACACTTTGAATGCAGTGAGAAAAATTGAGAAATGTTCAATTTCATATCACCATGGCAACTTAATGGTCTCCCAAACTCTGAAAGTGGAAAATAAAAAATCTCATTGTCATTATATTAGTAAAAAGTAGCATAAAGCACACTACGTGAAAGTCAAAGAGCGAGTGAGCGCGAGAGGAGGCGGGAGAGCAGAATATTTATTGGAGTCCCCGATGTGGCCATCATTTAAACATTTTAAAGTGACTGGTAGATTGGTTACAGCCTTTGTACAGCTTAGTGGGTGATCAGAGCAGCCATCACATCGAGGCATGTAACATGGCGGATTTACTATATGTGCTCAGACAGCACGGAGCACGCTCATCATCTCCCCAATTAGCTTTGCTGATGACACTGTGATTCAAACCAGAGGCCGTGGCATGTCTACATTTTTATTCTTGATTTGACGTTCTTTTCTTACTTCATCCTGGTGGTCGTTTTACTTTTCTGAGGAAGTCAACAAAACATTCTGTGGACTGGACTGGGTTAATACCTCTGAATCGCACCTGAATAACTTATTATATGCTAGCCACAGTACTCGCTGTTACCTGGGTACAACCAAACAGGGAAAAACTTTCTCTTGGAAATTCAACATAGCGAAGCACAACCCAAGATGAGACATTAAGACTCTTGGACAAAAGCTTTAATCCAGTGAGAAAATGAAACTGCTATCCGGATTATTTGAGAAGAAAGTGCCGTACGTATCTGTGGTCTTTGAGATTGCAGCTTTGGCCATTAGAAAACATTTTGCTGTTGATGATGTCCTCTATCATAAGGCAAAGTGGTGGCTCTGTGGTATCTGGAAAGTTGCTGGTTTAAATCCAGTTACTGCCATAAGGGATCATATTCCACTGGGACCTTGACGTGTAAATTGCTCCAGGTGTGCCATACAATGGCTGACCCTGTGCTCTGACCTCCAAACGTCAAGCAACAAGACAGTTTCCCCTTGGAGATTAACAGAGTTTATCAAATCACAATCAGTCATAGGGCACGCCTGCTGCATGATGGGAATTGTAGTCCCCATGTGGGTGCTGGTTTTTGGGTTGCCCCTGTTGTGTTACATCCCTTTTCTTGGATACTCTATATATCCTATATATTAAGTTGGACCAAAAGCAAGGAATATGTAAAATTTCGAGAAAATCTTTTCTGCCATTGTCTTGTGATTAGCGAACAAACATACAGACATCAAAAATGGCTTACAATTTTATTTATACAGTGTGGTTGCCTGAGTGATGGAAAGTTGACAACTTTGAAAAATTTTGAGGAAATACAGAAAGGTTAGACTAATATATTTGAATTGAAATAGTAAATGTTAAATAAAAACCTAAGAAATTTGACGAACAAGAGGAGATCATTCTGATTATCAAGTGTGTTTGTTTAGCTCATAGCTAAACTGTTCCAATATCTCATCCAGATCCTTCTTAAAGGTTGCCAAGGATTCTGCTTCAATTCCATGTGTCGGTAGTTTGTTCCAGGTTCCCACAATTCTTTGTGTAAAGAAGTGCTTTCTGTTTGCAGTTCTAAATGCACTTTCTTAGAATTTCCACCAATGATTCACCATTCTGCTTTATCAATGCCTTTGAGGATTTTGAAGACCTGACATAGGTCCCCATGCAGTCTCCTCTGCTCAGACTAATCCGGTTTAATTCTCTGAGTCTGTCACAGTAGGATATGTCCTTAAGTCCTGGCATACTCTTGTTTGCTCTCATCTGAACAGCTTCAAGTGCTGCTATGTCTTTTTTGTAGCCTGGTGACCACATCTACACACAATACTCCAGATGCAGCCTCACTCCATCCATCCATTTTCCAACCCGCTGAATCCAAACACAGGGTCACGGGGGTCTGCTGGATCCAATTCCAGCCAACACAGGGCACAAGGCAGGGACCAATCCCGGGCAGGGTGCCAACCCACTGCAGGATGCAGCCTCACTATTGTGTTAAATATTTTCAGCATTATGTCCCATGATTTAAATTCAATAGTTTTAATGCTATAACCTAATTTTTTATTTAAATAACACACAACATAACCAATACCCCTTGAGCAACACCCTCCATTATACCCAACACCTACATAAAGACTGCAAATGTACAATACACAATCTAAAAATAAACCATCCTTATTGAAATGAGAAAAAAAGTACAATAAGTCCACAGATAGCCAAAATTATGTAAAAAGCGACTGTATGGATTAGCGGACAATTCTATGTGTATTTGTCCAGATCATTAAGAACTGAAAAGCAGTTCGCCCCACCATTAGGGCTACTACAGTTTTCTTCCAAGTGATCAAAAATCCTGGATGTCTTCATTTTTGTTTGTGGCCGGGTGCAGGAATGACAGCTCCATGCGATGAGAAAATTTGGGGAACCAACCAGGCCGCCCCATTTATTGCTCGAAGACAGAAAAAACTTAAACAGAATAAAAAGATGATGTCCTATGGCATGTATTGCTTCCAGTTACGCAGGTTTCAATTAAAAAGAGAGATTTCAGGCTTGACTGGCCAAGGTTTGGCGAATTGCTCGTGACAATAATGACCCCTTCCTTTTTGGAGGTTTTTATGGCTTCTCAACACTGTGGTTAAAGAAGGAGATGGCAGTGTTAGCAGTAACACCCCCTCTCATCCCGGCAGATTATTACATACCTCGACAGAGCCTGTGAGGGGATCCCCTGAACGTGCATGCGTGACAAACTGTAAAAAGATGAGCTGTGGATTTCACCTTCTACATCTGTTTACTGCTCTGACTCTTCTGTTCCACCAAGCTGACGGATTTTCTTTCTTACCACCACTGCATTTAAACCATCTGCTTCCGTCTAGACTCCTCCCCTTTCTGTCAAAGCATGTTTCCTATTGGTCCTCTCCCATCATTATTCCCGCAGCAGGCATTGTTAAGATTTGCTCCTTTCGACCGAGGTGGCAATGTGATGATTAGACTCTTGTACATTTAAACAAAAGAAATAATGGGTGCAGACAAGCAATGAAACTAATTATTCCCATGTCCATTGATAAAAAGTAAAAAGGTAATCAATACTCCAGAATGGAAATTAATTTATGTATGGAATAAAACCCAAAAAGCAATTCTCACACTCATCCTTCCTTTATCCTACACCATACCAACAGGAACCACAGTGACACCCAGCGGGTCACAAGTCTCTGTCCGTCAAAGGTTCAGCCATGGAGGCAGATGAATGCCAGATTGTTGACGGAGGCTCCACTAATTCACTATGCTGCCTACTCCAGAAGAATCCAATTATAAAGTGAAGACAGTGTTTCAGCGTGATCAGGGTCCTTCGATCTGGAGACAAGGAGAAGTGTGGCAGTTACTGTGCCCAGACACAAAGAACATAGGCGACTGTACTGAGACAGCGATGGGTGAAAAGTATAGGAGGATAAAAACATGTGGTATGGGAGGAAGTAGAAGCTGATGGCATTTAGAAGGATAAATAAGTGTTTAGGGTCCAGGAGGACAAACATTACAAAAGTGACCCCAGTGCTACCTTACAGTCAACGCTGCCCCATAGGGGCTAAGCTTGAGACTCCTGATTAAAACGAGTGCACCATTAATACATGGGCATCAAGTCAAATCACACACACACACACACACACTCACTGTCACTGCAGACTTGACACGTAGCCAAAGGAACTGCTTTGCCTCTGAAAGGCACTATAAGGAGGGGCTGACTGGTATAAGTGCAGAATACAATATATATTTTATTAAACAGAAACAAAAAAGTGTTTATGTTTTCTGGTTGGCAATCTTGCTTGATCCTTTCCTGTAAATTTTGAATTTCATGAAAGGTCAGTGCTTTGAGATTCTGATCATAACTGGGAAATACAAAATACTTGCAAAAAAGTTGAAGGAGTGCATGCTGGTAAGATAAAAGAGTGAATTGTAACAGTATGAAGTTTGTAAGGAAGATATTTATTTTATTCAGATCATTCCTATTTATATAACATAAAAGCAGTGCTGCAGTATATCACTTTTTGGGATTTGTAAAAGTGAAATATTTGGAGCTGAAGTGCAAAATATTTCTTTCATAACTGTGAATATTAATGAATAACTCTTTTTGTATAAAACTTAAAAGAAATATGAAATATAATTAATAAAACAAATAAAAATAAAGAAGAGGTCTTATGTTTATTGTGTGGAAGGTGTAGTGAGGAGCATTATGGGACAGCAACGAGACTTTTTAAAATGTTGTATGCATTGCCCCTTCCGGTCCCATTTTAATAAAATAATCCCTCTAGAATGGGAGCGGGCGGCCAGTAATTAACATTCTGCAGGTCTGGCTGGTAGGGGTAATGAAAATGATTATGTTTTTTAAGTGCAGCGGCAGGGGCAGGCTAAAGTCAGTCAAAAAGAGAGACGCATGAGATTTTTGGGATCAGGGGTGGCACTGCCATCAGGGCATTCTTGATGTTCTTTATCAATACACCTCACCAGCCCTCCTCGATGAAATGATCTGAGTCTCCGCTTGGCGAAATGACCAAAAGGGGCACCCAATCTGAATCTCGGCATCTTGATGAAATGCTGAAGTCTACGCATGCAGAACGAAAGTGTGAGAAATACCACACAGCATTAAACTATGTATTGTTAAAAAAATTATCATCACCTCTCTGTTAAGGAGGTAAGTCAACCAAGCGACTGTGGGAGTCTTAATCTGGGCATAGTTGGAATTACGTACATAGGAGAAGGAATGAAGGAGTTTTGTTTCTAACAAACCTTAAAGTTTCTGGGAGAAGAAGAGCAAATGAGTGTGATGTTATATCTGCACAGCTTTGCCACAGTGTGGTGTTTTGTGCCATCTTTGCATACGTTAGTGTTGTAATGGTCCAGTGCCACTAAGATTCACACCGTCGATAAGATGGTGATTTATTTATTTTTTCAGTGTGGATTACAGGAATGCCCCCAGCCTTGGCTCGATCCGAACACACTCACAGACAAAGACAAAAAAGCAAGCAGTAATAAAACAGAAATAGAAGACTGAATTCAACAATAATAAACAAAATATAACTATTGTTACGCATGTGTGAGTAGGAGGACGTTGTAATAATCCAGCGAAGGTAATTCCACCCCAGGCCAGAGAGTGGCGGGGTGCACTAAACCTTCTCCTGTTGTCTCTGCAGACCAGCCGTGGGAAAACCTATCTGACTCAACATTGAAGATGTCACTTCTGGTTCTGGCACCCAGAAAGATGTCAGTTCCCGTTCTGGCACCCAGAAAGACATCACTTCCGGTTCCAGCCCCTAAGATGACCTCCAACAGGTCAGTAACCCTAAGAAGAGTGGCTTAAGGGTAACTTTATAAATGTCCCTGAGTGGCCCAGCCAGATGTCAGACTTTAACCAATTCAGATGGTCTCCATCCAACCTGATGTAATTGAGAGGATATGCAGAGAAGAACGGCAGAACATCCACAAATCTGGGTGTGCAAAGCTTATCACATTTGACTCAAGAAAGTCCCACGCAGTAATTACAGCTGAAGAGGCTTCAACTGATCAGCCAAAATTGGGCACAACTATATGTTGCCACACACATGCGCTTGGTTGACAGTTTATGGGCTAAAAAACCTGCATGATCCCACCAGACAAGTGGCTGGTGTTGCCCTCTAATTCTTTCTCCTCTTTCCCTGTAGACCAGCCAACAAACCCTCAGCCTAATGTCACTTCCGGTCGTCAGAAGACAGCCAATGTCACTTCATTTTCTGGTCCTCCAGATCCCACCTCCATCTGATGTCATTTCTGGCCCCGGAATTCCACCGACTCATTACATCTCTTCCTGTCTACCTGATACTGTATATAAATATATATATATATATATATATATATATATATATATATATATATATATATATATATATATATATATATATATATATATATACATATATATACTACCCATGTTCTCTTGGTCCTCAGTTCTGCTTTGAGCGCATGTCTGTAAAGACCTACTCTACATCAACCTTATTTCCATTATACGGGGTGGATCCTCAAACCTTTGTTTTGTGTATTCTTTTACAGAAGGCGAAGAAAAAAGGAGCTGGAATCAGTTATCCTGTCAGTTCTGGACGTAGTTAGCAAAGTACCTGGCCGGACCTCGCTGTTTGTGCACAATATAATCACCAAACCTGGAATGATAGTCAGAGAACACCGCTATTGCCTCCCAGAAGCGAAAAGGGCTGGAATTTGAGATCAAGATAATGTCTTAACTAGGTGTATTAGAGGAGAGCCATAGTCTGTTGTCCAGCCCAATAGTCTTGGTCTCTAAGACTGATGGGAGTTGGAGGTTCTGCAATAACTTCTGTCGGTTTAATTAAGTTTCATTTGCTGGGCAGGGTGAAATATTTGACCACCCTTGACATGATAAAAGCATACTAGCAAATTCCTTTAACAAAATTCGCAAAGGCTAAAACTACATTTAGTACCCCTAGTGGAGACTCGCAATAATATGTTCTTTAATTTGGTTTGCATTGGTCCCCTGCGACTTTCCAGCATCTGAAGGATAAAGTTTTATGGCCCCACAGTTCCTAGAGTGCCATCTACCTGGATGATGATGTCATCTATTCCGGCACATGGAAGAAACACCTAGAGCAGGTTCAAGCTGTGCTTCATACACTCGGAAAAGCCAGCCTTCAGATTAATCCCAAGAAGTGCTTCTTTGGATTCACCAAGGCCAAATATTTAGGTTACCTGGTGGGCAGGGGTACAGTATGGCCACAATTTTCCAAAGTGGAGGCCATCTTAGATTGGCCACATCCGAAAACCAAGTGGTAAGTCCAAGCCTTTCTCAGGTTAGCAGGGTACTACCGCCAGTTTGTGCCCCAATTCTTGGAGAGAGCAGCACCCTTGATAAATGTGATGAAGAGAAGGCCACCTAATTCTATGATATGGGATGAGAACGCAGACTTTGCATTTCGTGACAGGCCCTAACATCGGCGCCTGTGCTAAGTAATCCTAACCTTTTATTCTCCAGACCAACGCTTTGGACCCAGGTCTTGGTGCCATGTTGAGCCAAAGTGTCGATGGTGTCGAACAACACGTTATGTTCCTGAGCTCGAAACTACTGGACAGGGAAGCTAGGTATGCGGCAGTGGAACGAGAAGCCTTGGCTATTAAATGGGCCGTTACACAACTTAGGTATCACCTCTTAGGCCGTGAGTTCATCTTTGTTACCAACTATGCTGCTCTACAGTGGGTGGCGTTCCACAAGGAGACAAAGCCACATGTCACAAGGTGGTTTTTGGACCTACAGCCTTACAGGTTTTTGTTCATCGCCGAAATTCTCTCCAAGCCAATGACGATGCTCTTTCTTGGGTTCACGACCTCTCAGTTCACACTGCCTGACCCAATGGGTCTGGGCTGATTGGGGGGTTTATGTATCACACACGTGCACTTGGGCTCAAAAACCTGCATGTTCCTGCCATACCAGACATTGGCACTTTCCTCTAACTCTTTCTGATCCCACCTCCATCTGATGTAATTTCTGGTCCCAGAATTCCACCGACTGGTTACATCACTTTCTGTCTACCTGCTATATATGCTACCCATGTTCTCTTTGTTCTCAGTTCTGCTTTGAATTCATGTCTTGTAAAGAACTATTCTATACCAACCTTATTTCAAGCATACAGGGGAGATCCGCAAACTTTCCACGTTGTCTTGTGTTTTCTTTTACAATGTATAACAAGAATTATATTAATCTTAAGTGTGTTAACAAGGTACAAATACACATATAACAAGAAATATCTGTTAGTGTATTAACAAAGTGAAAGTGTTTACTATGTGTTAAGAGAATAGAGTTGCACATACTTATCAGTTACAATTTCACAGTACAGGATGTCAGTCACTGGCACAGTGTATTGGCACATGGCATCATTGTCTGTTAAGATGTCAGCTAGACCAGCTCAGTACATAGAACAAGACATAGTGACTCATTATAGAGCCTGATTGCTGAGAGTAGAAACAGTTGTCTCAGTCTGTTACTGTTATGTGCTTCTCTGTTTAGCCAAAGCCTACTCCAGGAGGTGACAGTCATTGTCCAGGATAGTAAGCAGTTTCCTGAATGACAGTCTGTTCTATCTGTTCTATGACCTCCTCCAGTGAGTCCAGCCACATTCTCAAGCTTGAACCAGCCACTTTAATCAGTTTCTTTAGTGTTCTGGTATCACCTGCACTAATGCCATTTCCCTGGCACACTACAAAATAGAAATGCACAAGCCACTAAAGACTGGTTGAAAACATTTATTAATGGCCTGCATACACCAAACAGCTTCAGCCTCTTCACAAAATACCTGTAGAGGTCTAACCATTTTTGCATGGCCTCTGTGTTGGTACTCCACTCAAGCCTGTTGTTCAGCTACACCCCGAGGTATCTGCATGTTCTCACCATCTCCACATCTTTACAATCAATGAGAACTTAGGGCAGAGTGGACTTGAACCACCTGTAGTCTACTGTTACTCTCTTTGTCTTATTTATGTTGAGCTGCAGGTGGTTCCATTTGCACCATTCAACAAAATCCTCCACAAATGTCGTGTTCTCATTCTACTATCCTCCACTGATCTACCCAACTATGGCTGTGTCATTGGAAAATTTCAGCACATGACACAATTCGGTATTGTGTTTAAACTCTGAGGTGTACAGGGTAAATAGGAAGTGAGAGTACAGTGTGGAACCTCTATGCTACTCATGATCATGTCGGATAAAGAGATTTTAAGCTCCATAAACTGTGGCCTATCAATTATGTAGGTAATTATCCAGAAGACTGTGGTAGCATCAACCATTATTAGCTGGAGTTTCTCTTCTGGGCTGTATGGTGTTGAATGCCTAACAGAAGTCAACAAATAGAAGATCCTCACCCTGCTATGCCGTGTCTCCAGATGGGAGCAGACTCTATTCAGCATATAGATGACAGCGTCATTCAACTGTATGTGGTCCTGGTAGGCTAACTGCAGAGGGTCCAGTGCTGTTCTGACCACGAGGGTGCAAGTGAGCCAATATTAGGCCCTCCAATGTCCTTGTAACATGTGAGGTTAGAACCACCAGTTGGTAGTCCTTTTAGATTTTTGTCTGCACACTCTTAGGGACTGGGACCACACAATATTTTTTTCACACAGCTGGAACCCTTTGTAGGACCAGACTTAGACTGAAGATATACTGAAAAAAATTCGCACAGTTGCCCAGTGCACTCTTTCAGTACTTTAAGGTTAAGACCATCAGGTCCGGTAGTTTTGTGTCAACCGAGTTTCTGTGCTTCTTCCTTCACCTGGTCCTCTGTGAAGGTTCACTGGAAGGTTGGCAAGATAGCTGGTGCATAAGGACATTTGGTGCGCAGAAGTGTGAATGGAAAGTGAGAGGGAAGGAGGATGTGTGGACAGTGGTACATGGTTGTGCAGAGTAAAGTGGACTGGAGTGGGGAGTCACAAGGGGTGGTGAACCTCACAGATTGCCCATGGCATCTGGGTGGTTAAACTGTGAGCAGGGTAGTCAAATCTCATTATCCCTCTCTGGAATTCCCACATCTGATCTTCACTCGAACCCCAGTGATATGTTTTATTACCCCACTACCCCTACTCAGGACAAAGACAAGGAAGTGCTGATTACCAGTAATGCAAGTAACCTCAGGTCCTGTACGCTCAACTCAGAATGAGCTGCCTAATGCAAAATGTGATCCGCGCTGGATAGCCATAAGCGCACCTTCAGATAATTGGTGTAAATAAATGCTACCATAAAGCGTACTTCTTTTATAAATCTGGAAATTTATGATTCCGGCCCACAATGAAGATGGAGTGCAGATTCACAGTGTGGCTCCTGTGTTATTTAAACTATTTTATTTACTGAAGGGTCTCTTAATGATTATCCAAACAAATGATTTGCAGTTTCCGCCTGAGCCGCTGAAACAGACCCCCACCAAAACAAAAAAAAAAAAAACAAATCCCCCAGATGTGTCATGATAATGATTCACAGTTTTATGTTGCCATGGAGACAGTACAATTGGACTTGAGCAGCAGCAAGCTGCTCTCCGGGGAATTCAAACATTTGTATAGCCATCCAGCGAGCGAGCGAGCGAGCGAGCGAGCACACGGTGGAGTTCAACACGCAAAATGTGGAGTCAGGCCTACGGGAGCATACGCTTGGTGGGACGCGGTCTTTTTATTTCCAAGAGCTATGAAATGGCAGAAATCAACACACGCCTGAATACATTTATTGTACGAGGAGAGCGGATTTCAGAATTGAGTGTGCTTTTGTTTCCGTTGTCGCACCCACCGCACACAAGAATTTTTAACTTGGCACTTATTGTATCACACCGGCCAAAGATCCATCTTCCATGTACCACCTTTAATCGAGACGTACCCTCCTTCCCCCATCCCCCCGAGGCCCAAGAACTTGGATATTACACTTAATGAGGCCTGAGCTCCTTTTTAATTAAATCTTTAACAACAGCCCCATAAACCGTTCACTCAATTGAGAATGTAAATTGCCATCAAAGGGTATTGTGCAGCGCAGCAGCAAACAAACTTCACAGAAAATCCAAACTCCACTCATAAAGAACCCCATAAAGAAATGTGAAGAACGGGCCAGGATATTTCTTTAACTCACGTTTCAGTTTGATAAGATGGTGGCGGCTTTGTTAGATGGGCACTTGGGACAGCCGCAATGCTCATGTCGGTGAACCTGTGGGATAAGGAGAAGGCGGCCATGAGACGGTCGCTGGCATAAGAGGTGAAGTCTACTGCCACACTAATGCAAGAAAAGTACACCATAATACTCGTTACATTGCTGGGATGTTTAATTTATTTCTCAGTGAACACCAGAGCAATGAGCAGACTTTTGACAAAACTGAGTTTTATTAAACATTTGTTTTATTAACAACATAAAAGCTTGGTCACTAACATTAAAAGGGTAAGAAAATAATGCATTTTATTCAAATGAGGTGTTGCAAAAAAACCCTACAACAAGTTCCACCAAATCTAAAATTTTATTTGGCTGTGTGATAAGTCAATCACTCCAGACATCATAAAGGTTTGGGGCAGCCACCCGGCTGCAAAACTTTAAGTATTTGACCAAGGATGTTCACAAGATTGAGTCCAAATCAGAACTGTCACACTGGAGGTAAGCTGTCGGCTTTAAAGGCCTGTAGAGCAGGGCCTCCCAAACTTTTGGACGTTATGTACCACCTGAGGTTAAATGAGTTGCGTTGCGTACCACTTGTTGAAAGGGAGGGAAGAGCTGTAAGAGGGGGAGTTCGGGTCTAAACCTCCCTGAAATCTGAATAAAAGTTAAAAAATTGGAAGAAATTATGCATAAAATTAATGAAAAAATTTGTGCATGTACATAAATTGATAAATTTCTCCCTGAAACTAAATCCTGCCTTCGGCCCGTATGTGACGCAGTTACCGAAGACGAAATGGAATCAGCTTTGTGCTTACATCTAGTGACTACGATGCGATACAGCGGCAGTGCACGTACAGTATAACAACAAACGCGAGCGGTTTCTGTGAGGCAGGGTTACCGAAGACTAAATAGTGTCAGCGTTGTGCTTTCATCTAGTGACCAAAAGCTCAAGCAGTGAAGAAGTAGAAGTTGACTTCCGCGAAACGGAATTATGGTAGCGTTAAATGAACTAAATACTGATTCGAATAATAGGATTTATTTATTCAGATGACGAAATTTCACACCACACTAAATTTGGGAATCCACGTATTATTGTATTTAAACAGTTTCATTGGGTTTTGAATCACAACAGGCTTGTCATAAAGGGTTTTGCACAGATAAATTAAAATTCAGGGATCGTGATACGTACCACCTGAAAAGGCTCCGCGTAGCACAGTTTGGGAACCGCTGCTGTAGAGGAAGTGACATCATCAGCACCGGAAATGGAAGTGATGTCATCTCTGGTGCCGGAAGTTGGTGGGATTTCCTGGGACTGACCTGCAAGGAACTGAGAAAGACAGTCAGTACACCCTGCCGCCCTCTGGTCTGGTGTAGCATTAGCACTACTCAAGCCCTTTAGCTGCCTCCTATTTGCACGTGTGTGACAGCTGCCATGATTTTTAAGAGCAGTACCAACTCTTCTAGACATGGAATGATCAAGTTGGCGATGTACTGCCATCTATGTCTATCTCAATTCTTCTTTCAGAGCCTGGATGCTCGATCTAGATTTGATAATGCGGTTCATAGAAGGAGTGTGTCGCACGTTATGAGAGTGCACTGCAAAATGGAGCGCCTTCCCTCTGTGACTCTGAGAGGTTCTATCAGCTGAGAAAAGGGTCCTCAAGCTAGGACCCTGAGTTTTGTGCCATAGAGTGCACATTTTGTTTGAACTGCTGTTTCATTTAAATGGGGGTGACCGGGTTTGTGCCCAAACATTTCAACTTGTGGACATGCAGTTGCTTCCAATGACCACAATATATATAAAGTATTATTATATACTAGCAAAATACACGCGCTTCGCAGCGGAGAAGTAGTGTGTTAAAGAAGTAATGAAAAAGAAAAGGAAACATTTTGAAAATAACATAACATGATTGTCAATGTAATTGTTTTGTCACTGTTGTGAGTGATAAGGGTTGCTGTCATATATATATATATATATATATATATATACACACACACACATATAAACATATATATATATACATATCCATACATATATACATATACACATATACATACATATATACACACACACATATACATGCACACACATATATACACACAAATACATATATATATACACACACACACATATAAACATATATATACATACATATATATATATATATATATGGTCCCGCCGGGCCCAGGAGGACCAGAGGAGGGCTTGTGCCTCCTCCAGACCGAGAGGGGGCGTCCGTCCTGGTTATGTTTGGGGCCTTGGGTAAAGGGCTTGGAAGCCCAGCCCTGTATGGACCTGTGGCCACCGCCAGGCGGCGCCCCGATGCCGGTATATCCCATGTGGTCCCCGGCCGGGACGCCCAGGAGGACCAGAGGAGGGCTTGTGCCTCCTCCAGACCGAGAGGGGGCGTCCGTCCTGGTTATGCTGGAGGCCTCGGGTAGAGGGCTTGGAAGCCCAGCCCTGTAGGGGCCCGTGGCCACCGCCAGGCGGCGCCCCAGTGCCTTATTATCAGAAGTGCCGGGGGGAAGACGACAGGGGACACCCGGACGGCTTCCGGGTGCGCAGCCGGCACTTCCTCCACACGGGGGTGTGTCCGCGGGGCCACCTCCCTCCAGTCATGAGTGGATGAAGGAAGAAAAATGAAAAACATTATTTGTACAAAATCTTAATTTATTTATCCATTCCTAAATAATTAAATGGGCAGACTATTTCATATCAGTGCAATATGCTGCTTGTTAAAACGGATGACTCCCGCTCTTACGTGCAAGTCTGAGTGGATATTATGAACTATCGTATCTGTTCAAGTTTTATTTAAATTTTAAATAGAAGGAATTTTTATTTAGTCGACAGAATATTATTCCGGAATAAATCAACTCAAACCTTAAATAACTTATAATATTTTGCTCTCCATAAAAATATATCCTGTCTAAATTATACAAGTTAGAAATAAAGTAAACGTTAAAAGAACAAACATTCAAATTTCTTTACTCTTATGTAATTTTATATAAAAATAAACTTAGATTTTAAATATCCCAAAAGATTTTGCTCTCCATAGAAATATATCCTGTCAAAATTATACAAATTCAAATATGAACATGGTGCATAACAAAACCTGGAAATATAAATAAAATGTGTTCTTTTCAGCAATAACAAATCAAATCATTCAGTTGTCTTTGCTCTTATGTCATTTTATCAGAGCGGACGCCTGGCATCTTTTTTTGGCCACAAGTTCTTTTCTGTTTGCTGTGAGGTTCTGTGTTGTGGAGATTCTCAGGATGGACTGCAGGTGCTCATCAGTGAGGCGACTCCTGTGTGCTGTTTTGTTAGTCTTCATGACTGAGAAGAGCTTCTCACACAGATATGTGCTACCAAACATGCACAAGGTTCGAGCCGCATGTAGACGGAGCTGGAGCATTTGTGCGGGAATGGAGTGAATAAACTGTGCGGGCCGTGCAGTATCGTACTTTACACTGCAGCTCAATGACCTCCATCTGAATCTGCACAGGTGCAGTTTCCACATCGACGGCAAATGGGTTGCGAAACAACTCAAAATTCTTTTTTTGTTCTTCAAAGTCACCAAATCGCCATGCGAACTCAGTGCGCAGTGCGCTCAGTTTATCAGTAAAGTGCGTATTTGGGAACACCGTTGTGCCGACTTGGTTCAACATTACTTGGCAACAGGAAAGTGGGGCAAGTTGCACTGGTGCATTTGTGTCTCCCATAAAAGTAGCTTCACTTGAAATCACTTTGTGATTTTGCACGGTAAAACGTCTGCTGAAGTGTCAGATTCTTCTTTAACTCTTCTGCTTTCTGTATCTTGTGCATTGCATTCAAGTTATCGTGATGTTTTGTCTCATAGTGCCGTCTTAGATTAAATTCTGTAATTACAGCCACATTAGCTCCACAAATGAGACACACGGGTTCAGTAAACATATACTCAGCCTCCCATCGGTTTTTAAAGGCTCTATGTTCAGAATCACCTTTTCTCTTCGGCATCGTGTGGGCTAGCTTCGCAATAACTTGCAGCATCATAAGCTAGACTTGATTAATGCGGTAAGTGTTCGGCAAGGCAGCTGAAGCGCTGCATTATGGGATCTGTAGTTTATTGTGTTACCAGCGCTTCATATCCGCGGGCCATTAATAACAATAATATATAAAATGATCTCGCGGGCCAGATATAATTACACACCGGGCTGGATGTGGTTCGCTGGGCCTTGAGTTTGACACATATGGACTAAATAGAACTTGAAAAGATATATTTTTTCAAATGTGATCTCGCAATTCAAATCGAGTTGACGCGCACAATACATCGAGCCCGCGTGCTATTGTGGTTTTGCCTGCGTGCCTCAAAAGTCACCCTCCACTCGCTCTTACTTTTTTACCATTCATCTAATGAATACACTGAGTATGGCTTTACCAAAACAATCATTGATCGCGAATAAAGTATCCATTATTCATAAAGCTTCAATTGGTGATCTGTCTTTCTTCGTTAACCGCATATTTTTTCATACGTCTCAAACCAAGGGGATGCGAGGCTAAAATGAATCGGAAGCACGCGTACATACTCAGTGCATCCCTCTCGAATTGAACCTCGCCGGGCGCTAGAGGAGAAGCCTCTACTATTGCGCCACGCCGTGTGGTTTGTCTATTTGAGCGTAGCAGTGTAATTCGGTGTTTGTTCAGCACTCTTTGGAACTGTTGCTTTTTGTCTGCGCACTGCGTCACGTGAGCCGCTGAATATGGTTTTATATGTCACTCGCTCGCTTCTAATTGTTTCGCTGCCTTCTTAATTATATAATGCGTGTTTTCTTCACCGCTTTTTGGAGCTCTTCCTGGTTTTCTACGTAATGCGTGATTACGTGAGAGGCGTGATGATGTCACACGAAACTACGCCCCCCACGCCATCGAGCTCAACTCCATTACATTATATTGAGAAAAATAGCTTCCATTTATGACCATTACGCGTAGAATTTCGAAATGAAACCTGCCCAACTTTTGTAAGTAAGCTGTAAGGAATGAGCCTGTCAAATTTCAGCCTTCTACCTACACGGGAAGTTGGAGAATTAGTGATGAGTGAGTGAGTGAGTGAGTCAGTGAGGGCTTTACCTTTTATTAGTATAGATTGCATTAGTTAAAGATTCTTCTCTTTGCATTTTATTTTGTAAACTGGATTTGTTATATTTTACTGATATTGCACTACCTGGGTCAATAATAATTGTTTATCCTTAGCAGTTGTAAGTACAAGCGGGCACCACTGAGCCCAAGCCATTGACACAGAAATGCCCAACATGGCAAAACTTTAGTTTAGGTACCTCAAAAATGTGTCCGTTACTAATTTACTCATTTTGTAACAAGACCTTAACAAAAGTTTCTTTAGGCCTTCATAAAACTTCTAAAACATCCCTAGTTGGGTTATTCATCTCTATGCTGTGTGGCATATTGACATGATGGCAAAATGACTTGTTGAGATGAAGAAATTTCAAGAGAAATGTGTCTCAGTTATGCCACCTCAGACCACTCGGAAGTGAAGTTTTGTTAGTCGATCACACTGCAGAGATGAATAAACACTTTACTGATGCTTTGGACGTCTTATGAAGACCCAAAGAAGTGTCTGTTAACTCTTTCAGGGCGGATGTCGACTTTTTTCGAAACTTGGGGAAGAGGATGGTAATCAGCTGTAAACGGCGACAAAACTCGCTGATACGTTTTAGTTTGATTCTGTTTGCTAAAAGGAAAGTTAGCTTTGTTGATTTGACTTTGATTTCCTTGACGTGAATGGGTAGCGAAAAGCAAACAACGTCTAAAATGGCATCGATATCTGGCGAGAGACCAAAGTGAATGTGCGGAGCAAAATGCTCCACGGGGGAGAGTTTGTGTGTTACCACTGAATCATACTCTGACTTGTTGGGCTCGAAAATGAAACTGAGGTACCAGTATCAGCTGATCGTAGTGCTGTTCATGTAGCTTATGTGCCCATTAAGGGCAACATTTGTCTAGAAGGATACCGCAGCTTACGATGAGTGGTGCGAATTAGATTGCATTGCACTGCGACTGCCACCATCACATTAAGATAGCCAGGCAGCTAGAGTCCGCCACAGCATTCCTTCTGGCCGGTGAGCTGCCCCCGAGCAGCTGCCAGAGTTGACAAACCGGTGCTGAGAGCATCCACGGCACCCAGCAACAGACATTTTATGTTGATTTATGTGTGAAACCATTGCTTTGTTAGCAGTTTTATTTTTTGTGAAAAATACTCATCCCTCAAAGAGTTAAGGTCTTCTTACATAATATTAAATGAGTAATAGATGGATTTTTTCAGTACGTAAACTAAAGTGTTACCCCCAGCACAATACTGGGTTCAAATAAAAGATATTTATTTGTCAACCACATGTTTCTATGGAAGCCAAGAGAGGACGTGCAATATCGTTATTTTTTTAAATTGTTTCCTTGAGATAATGAACTCATTTTATCAAGATCTCGATAAAACAAAAGATCTTGTTTATTCGAAATTATAAAATAATTGTGTCTAACGTTTAATGTTTAGCTTATTGAAGCCACGTCCTGTTTGAAACGGCAGAAGAGCAGAACTGTATTGATCAGCGCGTCACATTTTTGTTCAATCAAGGGCTGACACAGGCTGAAATATGTTTATGCCTTAGTTTGGAAAATAATAAATTAGTGTCCATCATTTAGCTGTATTGGGTTCACAATCTAAGCGAGCCTGAAGCCAGGAGCAAAGGTTAAGTTTCATTTTCTTGAGATCACAATAAAATGATTCCATTATCTCAAGAAAACAAATTTTCATTTTCTCGACATCTCAATAAAATGATTCCATTATCTCAAGAAAACAAAGTTTGTTTTCTCAAGATCTCGATAGCATTAGTCTGTTATCTCTGGGACACAATTAAAAAAAAATAACGATATTGCACGTCCTTTCTCGGCTTCCGTATGTGTCTAACAATCACCCATTGAAAGATCAATACCAAAATTACAAATCAGGTCAGTTTTTTTCCTCCTCCCTTCCTTAATTCAAGAGTGTTGCCCGCTGCCTTCCGTCTTTGACTCCCTGATGTGAGGTGATGGGCTCTTTTTTAAGTAAGACCCGGGACTACTTCCGGTGTCACTATACTACAGGTCAGGAGTATTTCTGGGTTCACATGGAGACCAGTATCCAAGCAACGCCCTCTGGTGGCACCCAAGGAACACAACATGGTTATATTTCCACCATCCAATTCCCACGCAGCCCTGTGGGTGTCCTGATTGGGATTAGCCACAAGGAACACTGGCACCTTTTGTGTGTGGGGTATGAACTGCTCCTGGTATCCACTTTCTCCCAGTTCATTCAATAGAGTTCAATCCCAGCAGGGACTAAGATTATAGGGCATTCCAGCTGGGTTGAGTCTCCATTCCTGCAGTCCTTTCTTTATGGCATCCTGGCTGGACAAAAACTCCATCACCATCCCACTAGGGATGCCTGTCTGTCCTTCATGGCATATACACTTACTCATTTGACTCTTGATTCATATGGTTGTATTGCTAGATGTACTACTTTGTTCTACTGTGCCACACCCTGCCAACACACTCACAATGCCACCAATAAGCAGTCCTGTAGTGCCAAGTGCTTTCCCTCTGTCCCTTGCTGCTACCATCTCACACACAGCTGCCTTGCAACTCAGTTTTGCTGTGCCACATGCTGCCACCATAATAGAAAATGGTACCAATTTATGCTTTTCTGCCGTGCCACACACTGCTATCATGCCAGCTCTGCTGTGTGTCATGCCATTTCCTTTCTACACAATAGTTCCAATCTACAGAGTACTGTGGAGTGAAGTTCTTCTCCCACTCTGCATGATACTCTTCTGTTACATATGGCTGTCTTCCCACTCAATGCTGCCGTTCTTAACATTACCATTCATGTGCTAATGTCTTGACTAGTGTAGGGTGCCTCTGAGGACTGACCACGAAGTTATCCAGTCTTGTTAGAACTTTATCCAATGAGTCACACGAAATGGGAGTTCATGCCAGGTCGATGGACTTATTCAGACCTCAAGTGAGTTCTTTTTTATTTTTTTTTTGTAATACTAAAGCTGTTTAGTAAAAAAGAAGAACAATAAAGAGTTGAGAAGAGGCCTTTGACGCGATGACTTGCAGTCGACACCCAAAGAGCTTCAAACGCATCTCTGCTAATTATCAGTAAATTAATTCTCGCAATTCCATGCATGCTAATGGCTTTGCTGGATGTCGTTGATGTGATTTTTTTCAATGCTAGCTCACATTTCCATAAAGTAGCTTTGTTTACGCCTTGAATGGTACAGCGCAGGTCGACTGAAAGCATGTCTCCATGAATACGCCTTGTCATGTGAATAGATGGCAGGTGCAGCACACAGAAAAATGAAATGTAAAGAAGAGCAGGCCTGCTCTAAGTTGCCAAAATTCAGCAAAAGACACAGAATGGTGGCGGATGTTTCAAAATTGTTTTCAGTTTTTCATTCCAACCAATTCCTTTAACAAACGACACGTCTCCTGCTAGCTCCAAATCAGCCTTCATTGTGCAGGTTTGGTTATTTTTAATTTTGGGAGTGTCACAAGAGCACGAGTGTTTCGGTAGCACAGTCTCATGGTCTTGAATCATTCGTCTGGATGTGGAGTTTGCAGCTTCTCCCAGTATCCGTGTAGGATTTCTGGCAGGTACTTCATGTTTTCCACCACATCCCTGGAGATGTGTTGTTCAGGCAAATTTGAAATTACCCCCCATGTAAATGTACGTCGTGGCTTGACTTGTCCAGATCTTATGGCCAAATGTATGTGGACACCCCTCCAAATGGTTGAGTTCAGGTTTTTAATTGTTAATAGATACATAAAATAAAATCATAGCATTGCAATTTCCATTGGCAAACATTGGTAATAGTATGGGTTATACTGAAGAGCTTGGTGACTTTAGATGTGGCACTGTCATAGGATGCCACCTCTGCCGCGAGTCAGTATGTGAAATTTCTCCTCTGCTAGATTTGCCTTGGGTAACTGTAAGTGTTGTTATTGAGAAGTGGAATCATCAAGGAGCAACGCCAGCTCAGCCATGAAGAGGTAGACCAAGCAAACTTAAAGAGCAGGACCATTGCAACTGCCACGTGCAAAAGTTTGCTGATGACACTGCTATTGTGGGCTGCATCAGGAGTGGGCAGGAGGAGGAGTACAGGAAGCTAATCAAGGACTTTGTTAAATGGTGCGACTCAACCCACTTACACCTGAACACCAGCAAGACCAAGGAACTGGTGGTGGATTTTAGGAGGCCCAGGCCCCACATGGACCCCGTGATCATCAGAGGAGACTGTGTGCAGAGGGTACAGACCTATAAATACCTGGGGCAATAAGATGCTGCAGATGTTCTACCAGACGGTTGTGGTGAGTGCCCTCTTCTACGCGGTGGTGTGCTGGGGAGGCAGCATTAAGAAGGACGCCTCACGCCTGGACAAACTTGTTAGGAAGGCAGGCTCTATTGTAGGAATGAAGCTGGACAGTTTAACATCTGTGGCAGAGTGACGGGCGCTGAGCAGGCTCCTGTCAATCATGGAGAATCCACTGAATCCACTGAACAGGATCATCTCCAGACAGAGGAGCAGCTTCAGTGACAGACTGAGGAGATCGTTCCTCCCCCACACTATGTGAATCTTCAGTTTCACCCAGGGGATTAAATGCTAACATTATTCAAAATGAATGTCTGTTTTTACATGCATTTTTATTACTTTTTAATTTAATATTGTTTTTTGTATCAGTATACTGCTGCTGGATTATGTGAATTTCCCCTTGGGATTAATAAAGTATCTATCTATCTATCTATCTATCTATCTATCTATCTATCTATCTATCTATCTATCTATCTATCTATCTATCTATCTATCTATCTATCTATCTATCTATCTATCTATCTATCTATCTATCTATCTATCATTGAGTTCTAGTGTGCAAAAATGGCCTATCGTCTTGTGTATCACTCATAACACATTTTCAAACTGCCTCTGAAAGCACAAGAACAGTGTGTCAGGGGCTTCGTGAAATGGGTTTCCATGGCTGAGCAGCTGCACACACACCTAAGATCACAATGAACAATTCCAAATGTTAGCTGGGGTACTTTAAAACACTACTTATTGGACTCTGTGGCAGTGGAAACATGGTGTCTGCGATGATGAAGGACACTTTATTATCTGGAAGTCTGATGGACAAAGCTGGGTTTGGCAGATACCAGGGGAATGCTACCTTCTGTACAGCATAGTGTCTATTGTAATGTGTGCTGGAGGAGAGATACTGGTCTGGGCTGTGTTTTGGGGTTTGCGCTTGGCCCATTGGTACCAGTGAAGGGTCCTGTTAGTGCTACAGCAGACAAAGCCATTTTAGATAACTGTAAATATCCAACTTTGTGGCAACAGTTTGGGGAAGACCCTTTTTTTGCTCCAGCATGACTGCACCCTTATGCACAAATTCAGATCCATAAAAATAGAAAGGAACTCAAGTGGCCTGCACAAAGCCCACACTTCAAGCCTACTGTCCAGCTTGGAGATGAATTGGAACGCTGATTGCAAACCAGGTCTTGTCATCCAATATCAATATCTCACCTCACAAATGCTGTTTTGGCTAACTGGGCACAAAGCTCCAGAGACACACTTGTGGAAAGCTCTCCTGGAAGAATGGGGGCATAGAACTGCACAAGGGAGGCCATTTCCATATTAATGTCCATGGCTTTGGAATAGTATGTCAAACAAGCTGATATACAGTAGGTGTGATGGTGAGGCATCCACAAACATTTGGCCATATATTGTACTTCCTACCTAGTGGCGAAAGGCTTTGACCAACCCCGCTACACCCCTGACGTCACCTTGAATTGGACAGAATGGAACTGTAAATGTCATGTTATCTATCTATCTATCTATCTATCTATCTATCTATCTATCTATCTATCTATCTATCTATCTATCTATCTATCTATCTATCTATCTATCTATCTATCTATATGTCTGTCTGTCTATCTTTTTTGTCCTTCAGGTAACTGAATTCTTAATACACGTATCAACATCTGATGACTAATTCACATTGTCACCATTATCACTTTACTTAACTAATGCATCAGTTTCAGTTTGCTCAAAAACTGGCTTTACAACTTACTGTTCACACACCATTGCGTTTTTGGGTAAAGGCTCCGCCCCACTTATGAATAATAATGAGCTACCATATGGCAGAACACATATAAATAGTCATTTATTTTTTGCAGCATCCATTGCATCCATTAGATGGCAGCAGGATGCTGTATCAAAGTTTATTTAGGCTTAACACTGTAAAGCGTATAATTAATTACATATCTGTGCCAGGCTTAACTGTATTTTCATAGAATTCTGAGACAAAGTCACACTCAGGGTGTATAATTACTTAAAGATCTTCTGGAAAAAAGCCAAATTTCCCCATGGGGACAAATTAAGTTCTATCTATCTATCTATCTATCTATCTATCTATCTATCTATCTATCTATCTATCTATCTATCTATCTATCTATCATATATTGTGCCTTTCATATCTGTCTATCTATTGTTACACATGTGCAAATAAGTGGGTTGAGTGGACCCAGTCAAGGTAATTACCCACCAGTCCAGGGGTTTTCAGGGTGCACTAATCTAACTTCTGTTATCTCTGCAGGCCAGATACGAGAAAACCTACCAGAAGCCCAATCAATGGCATCACTTCTGGTTCCAGTGCCATAGACGATGTCACATCTAGCTTCGGTGCCCAGATTGACAACACTTCTGGTTCTGGTTCCAAGACTGACGTCACTTCTGGTTTCCAACGCCCAGAATAACATAACTTCCGGTTCCGGCTCTAGATGACATCACTTCCGATTTTCAGCTTATAAAGCCGCCATCTTTTTTAACCAAACCAGTTCAACCCAGGATTAGAAACCATTCTCATGAATGCCTTATCAAACCCCAATTGCAGCCAGAGACAATATATGGGTGACTGACCCAAACCTTTTTGTGTGTGTCGAGGCTGCTCTTTTCACACTATCTATCTATCTATCTATCTATCTATCTATCTATCTATCTATCTATCTATCTATCTATCTATCTATCTATCTATCTATCTATCTATCTATCTATCTATCTATCTATTGATTAGATAGTGCTTTTTATATCTATCTATCTAACTGAACTTTTTACAGAAGCTCAATAAATAAATCAGTAGATATATTATATCAAACAATACCCCCCAATACTATAAAAGGTTAAGAAAACAAAAGCCTCAGACAATCCACCTGCATATCCCTGAGTTTACCAGTCTACTGGGATCCCTGGATGGTAGTGAAGGCACTGAAGAAATCAAAAAACATAATCCTCACAGTGCTGCCAGCTTTGTCCAGCCTTGTAGAGCAGATAGATAATTGCATCTTCCAATCTTTACATGATAGGCAAACTTCAGTGGGTCCAGGTGGTCTTTCATAAAAAGACTCCTATAGTCCAGGACCGGTCTCTCAAAGGCCTTCATGATGTGAGGCATAAGGGCCAATGTTCTTTGGTACAGGAACAATGTAGGATGTTTCTGGAGCCTTAGTGGAGCCTTAGTGACAGACTGAACAGGTGGCAGAAGACACCACAATGTTGGTCAGCACAAGCCTTAAAAACTCTGACTGACTCTAGTAACCTTGGCTTTTCCTGTGCATATCCTACTCAGTTATCTCCTCACTTGGTCATCAAATATGATAGACCAGAAGTGGACTCACACCTTTGAGTGTGGCAGGAAATGTTGATATGTGGGAGGACTGATCATTGAAAGAAGGTGGTGATAGTGTGGGAACTATTAACCAATTTGTTCAGGGCATTAGCTTTGTCCACATTCCCTTCTAGCACCTTAGCCCTGGATTGACTGAGTCCCGTAATTATATCCAGTCCATTCCAGACATCTTTCATGTTAGTCTGAATGAGTTTCTTTTCCATCTTAGCTCCTTCCCTCTGCTTTTTCTTCAGCCTTTCAGTGCCATGTTGTCACCAGATTTAAATGTTCTCTTTTTCTCTTTTATGAGACTTTTTAGCTCCTTCATAATCCAGGGCTTGGAAAGCAGCTCACTGTTATTAAGGGTACAATTGTGTCAACACAGGAGCCAATATATGATTTCACATCTAGCAATACATGTCACAGATAGCAACCTGAACAGACGATGAAATATGAATTTAGATTAAGGCAATGATTCAAAAACTTGTTTTTTACAAGGCATTTTACTTTTGTGCGGCACAAATAATAAAATAAGTGAATATGTTAGCAATGTCTTCCTCTACTCTCTCCCATATTCCTTAATACTGACTGACTTTACTGAGTTTCAGTTTCCGCGTGTGTGGCCTGTAGTGATCTGCTGAAGCTGGTCCCCGTCTTGCACTTCTTCTTAAATAAGTGCACATGTCAGTATCTTTGTTGTTGTCTTTGAGCAGGTGTAAGGCTGCTATTGGACCAGCACACTTAATGTTAAAGTAAAGTCACAGTAGGATTTTCTAACCTGAAATAAAGACATATGAAAGTTATTTGTCTGCTTCTTCTTCTTCCTCTTCATCTTTTTTCACTTATGTGTGGGGTCGATGTGCTTGATTAACCTTCTTGATCAGCTCAGTCCCACACTGCCTCACCAGTCAAGGCCTTTTCCTTCAGATCTTCTATTACTTTATCCATTCCCTTCCACTTTATCTTCCTCTGGACTTCCATTCCCATCATTCTTTTGCCCACATATTTATTGTCTCTCCTCATCACATGCCCACACCTTTTCAGCCTACTTTGCTGTACTTTGTTTGATATCACTCCCACTTTTGTTGTACCTCCTGATTTCTTCATCTGTTCTTTCTTTCTCCACACACCCACCTGAACCTTCTCATTTCTGCCGCATCCAACTTCTTCTCCTGCTCCCCTTTTACTGCCCGCATCTCAGCTCCATACATTATTGCTAGTCTTACCACTGTCTTAAAAACCTCACCTTTAACCTTTGCCTTAATTCTTCTATCACACAATACTCCTGATAATTGTTTCATCCACACTGCACTCTATGGGTTATCTCTGCATCAGGTTTCCTATCTCGGGGTATCACTGACCTTAGATATTTAAATGTATCCACTCTTTTTAGTGGCTCTCCCTGTAGGTTAACTTCTGAATCCTGATCATCCTTAGATCTCATATATTCTGTCTTCTTCCTATTTATCTTCAGGTCTCTTCAGAATGTTAAGCTGCTGATCTTTATCTTGCTTTTTTATGATTTAGCTCCTGATCAATAGGTGAAACCCCAAAGTGGAATCCCTCTCGTCTGTTTTAAATCTGAATATGACACTCTTTGATTCTGATTCTTCATATTGGTTAAAAATAATCATTAAACTCCAAGGGGGACTCCTAAGCGCTGTTCGACTTTCTAGCTGAGTAAGACAACATGTGAAAATGAAAGAGTGGGCTAAGTCCCTGATATTGGCGGAGTGGTGACTCTGAGGCTAGAGATCTGCACTGGCAATCGGAAGGTTGCTGGTTCAAATCCTGTAAATGCCAAAAGGGACTCTGCACTGTTGGGTTGCTGAGTGCTTTGAGTAGTGCGAAAAGCACTATATAAATGCAAAGAATTATTATTATCTGCAAATCCTATAAACGCCCCTGATCTGATGTGTGCTCAGATTCTAGGAGGATAGCATGAGGGGTAAATAGTCTTGTGGTGACGTGGTGTGTTTATGCAATCAACCTTCAAAAACAAATTCTGCAATGCATAAATTGCTTATATGAGCTTTTATGTACCAGTAGGTTATTGAAGTGATGTCACATTTGAGCCCACTCCATTATTTTGGGCCAAATAAAACTGCCCCAATGCTGGCTCTGCCACTTGCTCTCCATAATAAGAGTATGAGGGATGACCCAAAAATAATGAGATTTGTTTTTAAAAACATTTTATATTTCTGAGAACATTTCCAAAATGTAGTCACTTTCAAAATACTCTCCCTGAGATGCAGTACACTTGTCCCACCACTTTTTCCATTGTTAGAAACTGTTCTGAAACTCTTGCAAAGTGATAGCCTTCAGTGCCTCCAGCGTTTGTTTCTTGGCCTCCTCTACTTCCTGCAAACGCTTTCCTGAAGGTCCCTCTTCATTCTTGGAAATAAGAAAAATCTGAAGGGTACAAAGTCTTTGGGGGGTGGATCTTAGGGGGTTGGGAAACCAATGTCATCCCGTTTTTCATGAGAGACTGCTGCATACTCAATGCTGTGTTGGGGGGAGCGTTGTCGTGAAGCAGAAGCCACTTGCCTGATCGCCACAGTCCAGGTCGTTTTCTCCACATGGCATCATGCTTGGCACAAGTGATGCAGAGGGTCTAAGTCTAGTACACACACCTAGCGGAAAATGTCAGAACTAACGGCCCTCCAACCTCCAGAAAAAAATTCTTGTTATTTTTGGGCCAACCCTCATATAGACACAAATGATTGTGTTATTTTTGAATAGTGAAGTTGTTTTGTTTGTCATCTGTCACTTGATACCTTCTTCCTAGCATGCTGGAAGTCAAGAGTGGCGTTTAGGGGTGGCAAGTGGGGCGACTGCCACCAGGCCCTGCATCTAAGGGGGCTCCGCTTTTGACGTCCGCGTGTCTTGTTCGTGCAGATTTGTCAAGTTATAGTCAAGTTATATATATATATATATTGTGGAAGACAGCCACACACCGGCAGTTCTAAAAACACACATGTTTATTATAGACAAGATCCTCAAACACAAGTCCCACACACACACCAAGCATCCTTCTATTCCTGGGCCTTTCAATGGTCCTCCTTGGGCCGCCTTTCCTCCTTACTCCCGAACATTGCCTTCTTCCACCCGACTCCAGCTCTCTGATCGTAGGAAGGTGGTCCCCTTTTATCCCCACCAGGATGTGATCCAGGTGCCCCCGATGAACTTCTGGCGGCACTTCCTGGTGTGGCAGAAGTGCCGCATGAGTACCCGGAAACACTCCGGGTGACCCTAGAATTCCTTCCGCCAGCACTTCCTGGTGTGGCGAAAGAGCTGGTTTCCAGGGCTCTAGGATCCTCCGGGCACCGCCTGGCAGTGGCCATGGGCCCCAATAGGGTTGAGCTTCCAAGCTCAGTTTCTTTGACCCCCATACTAACCAGGGTGACTTCCCTCTCGTGGTCTGGGGGAGGTATAGTCCTTCTCCTGGTTCTTCCAGGCATCCCAGCTGGGTATGATGCCCAGCAGCCTGCCACAATATATATATAGGTATATATAGGTGATTTAAGCAATTTTGAGCGTGGCATGGTTGTTGGTGCCAGACGGGCCGGTCTGAGTATTTCACAATCTGCTCAGTTACTGGGATTTTCATGCACAACCATTTCTAGGGTTTACAAAGAATGGTGTGAAAAGGGAAAAACATCCAGTATGCGGCAGTCCTGTGGGCGAAAATGCCTTGTTGATGCTAGAGGTCAGAGGAGAATGAATGGGCCGACTGATTCAAGCTGATAGAAGAGCAACTTTGACTGAAATAACCACTCGTTACAACCAAGGTATGCAGCAAAGCATTTGTGAAGCCACAACACGCACAACCTTGAGGAGGGTGGGCTACAACAGCAGAAGACCCCACCGGGTACCACTCATCTCCACTACAAATAGGAAAAAGAGGCTACAATTTGCACGAGCTCACCAAAATTGGACAGTTGAAGACTGGAAAAATGTTGCCTGGTCTGATGAGTCTCAATTTCTGTTGAGACATTCAAATGGTAGAGTCAAAATTTGGCGTAAGCAGAATGAGAACATGGATCCATCATGCCTTGTTACCACTGTGCAGGCTGGTGGTGGTGGTGTAATGGTGTGGGGGATGTTTTTTTGGCACACTTTAGGCCCCTTAATGCCAATTGGGCATCGTTTAAATGCCACGGGCTACTTGAGCATTGTTTCTGACCATGTCCATCCCTTCATGACCACCATCCTCTGATGGCTACTTCCAGCAGGATAATGCACCATGTCACAAAGCTCGAATCATTTCAAATTGGTTTCTTGAACATGACAATGAGTTCACTGTAATAAAATGGCCCCCACAGTCACCAGATCTCAACACAATAGAGCATCTTTGGGATGTGGTGGAATGGGAGCTTCATGCCCTGGATGTGCATCCCACAAATCTCCATCAACTGCAAGATGCTATCCTATCAATATGGGCCAACATTTCTAAAGAATGCTTTCAGCACCTTGTTGAATCAATGCCACGTAGAATTAGGGCAGTTCTGAAGGCGAAAGGGGGTCAAACACCGTATTAGTATGGAGTTCCTGATAATCCTTTAGGTGAGTGTATATATATATATATATATATATATATATATATATATATATATATATATATATATATATTTGAGATGCTTCTAAGAGGAACCCTTTTAAAATCCCTTTTCAAGGTCAAATTCCGTACATGTACATCTTTGAAAACATTCCATAGTCTGAATATTAATGCAGAAAAACATATATCGCTAATGATAACTGGCTGACATGACATCAATGTGAGTTATGACTACAACATCCTGCATATAGAGACTCAGAGTATGCTTGCAATTTGGGTCCTTTTCTAGAAGAGGCCCTGCTAATTTCTGCATGACACCACATCGCATTTTTCACTGTCGTTGTATTTAAATAGATTATATTGATATAGATTATAGATTATTATAGATATATAGATTATTTTTAAATAGATTATATTGTTATATTTTGGTAAAGTCCTTATGTAATCTTACAAAATTTAGCTGAATATTGTAATGAGAAAATCCGGTGTATGTTACCATTATTTTATTAAATTCACACGTTTATACAGTCCACATATACCAGTAACAGCGTATCACAGTAACACAGTAACTGCAGGGTTCTTTATCCCCCAACTTTCTCAGACTTCCATCAGACCCAGAAGTATTTCCTATGGGCAATGTCCCAGCACCAGAAGTACTCCTGGGTCTCAGATAAAAGGAGCCGCTCTGCCTCATCCAAGCGAGCTGAAGACAAGTGGAAGAGAACAACGTGGAGGAAAAGAGAAGTAGTTGGGTTTTTTTTTTTTGTGTTGTGCTTGTTCCAGTACAATGAAGAAGCCTTTGTAAAGGTAATTCACAATAAAATCATTTATTGAAAACCAGGACTTGTGTCTGTGAGGTTGTATTTGAGGTTTGGGGAGCTGCAACGCTCCCTAGTGGTCACAATGTATACTGATATTATAAGAGAAAGCCACAAAAAAAGACAATTGCAAAACAATAATACGTTATAAAAAAAAAAATGTACACTCAATAGTGTTGAAGAAGTAAAACCTTTGCTGTCCGGAGCATTTTGCACATCTTTCAGAAGGTATGCTCCCCTATTTAAACTATTAAAAATGAGAGCAGACCCAGAGGACTAACATATCCTTCCATCGAGACCTGTGAAGACTGTCCCACGTGTGCATGGGGCTTAAGAGAAGCTGTCTGCTCATGCACGCTGGGTTTTAGATTTGAGTTTGCTGCCTTTGACACGGCAGCTCCTCGCAGATCTCATTGCTGCCACATGCTTTGTGTCGGAGGCGGAGGAGAAAGATGTAGTTAAAGCTCAATCTGCCCATCGGCTGAGATTTGAGAACAATAAGAAATGGAGGGGGAGGCAACAGAGAATGATGGCTTTTCTTTTCCATACAATGAAGTAAAATATCGTTCCTCTCAGATTGTGCGTGTGTGTATGTGTAGAATTTCTTGGCTTCATGCAGAGCTACAACCGTATGTACAAAAAGATTATTAGATATTAATATTAATCTAACAGATTCTGATTGGAAAGGGCTCATGAAATTTGAACTAGGACACTCATAATTCTTAATAAATATTAGATTGTGTAGCACCGGCAGCATAGTGGCAATGTGGTTAAGGTTAACACCCCACAGCTTCAGAGACTTAACACACAAATAGTATTCCACTCCCGAAAAAACCTGTAAACCCACAAAAATCTCTTTATTGAGTTTTGCCTTTTGAGATTGGGACATCACTTGTCTGGGTCGGTTTCCCGGGTCCTCCCTGTGTGGAGTTTGCGTGTTCTCCCCGTGTCTGCGTGGGTTTCCTCCCACAGTCCAAAGACATGCAGGTTAGGTGGATTGGCGATCCTAAATTGTCCCTATTGTGTGCTTGGTGTATGGGTGTGTGTGTGACCTGCGGTGGGCTGGCGCCCTGCCCGGGATTTGTTCCTGCTTTGCACCCTCTGCTGGCTGGGATTGGCTCCAGCAGACCCCCATGACCCTGTGTTGGGATATAGCGGGTTGGCAAATGACTGACTGACTGACATCACTTGTGAAATGAATTTTAGTGTCAGTTCTGTGGATCTCCATGTGAATCACAACTTGCCTGTTTCGCTCATTACTAAATGGTGGAATGGATGAATGAAATTTGAATATGAATGAAAACTCTTAAAATAGCTTTCTTTTGGCTTGCGATTTTTTAAGAAATGTTGTTGTTTTTGCTCTTTTTTTTTTTTAATTTTACTTATTCTTGGCAATCACTTTCACTTTTGGATGCATTGCATTCTGTCTCCTGGCTTGCATCTTGACGGGGTTAATGCATCCTAGTCATTTCAATGCCCTGGGGCCTCATGTATAAACGGTGCGCACGCACAGAAATGTTGCGTAAGAACTTTTCCACGTTCAAATCGCGATGTATAAAACCTACACTTGGTGTAAATCCACGCACTTTTTCACGGTACCTCATGCCTTGTCGTACGCAAGATCTCCGCTCGGTTTTGCAGACTGGCGGCACCCAGCTTCAAAGCAATGCTACTGTTCCTGTGTGATTACTCATTATTTTCATGACACGGCTTTATAAATACACAGAAACTAACCGCATATTGTTTATTAGTGTAATGCATCTGATTGTAATTAACTTGTAACAATATAATGGTCCAGGGAACAGCCATAGTATTCCAAATACCATAACTGCTTTAGCGTTGTTACTCTCACTTCTTCTTCTTCTTCTTCTTCTTCTTTCAGCTCCTCCCGTTAGGAGTTGCCACAGCGGATCATCTTTTTCCATATTACTCTCACTGCACGACTCGGAGTATTTATATCACTGTATCTGAGTGTGAATCACAGCAGCAGCTGATCGGAAAGAGAATTATCGGTATACAGCTTTAAGGACACGCTGTCTCAGCCACTGCAAAATGTTTTAAAGCCTTTCCTGTACGGACCTCGCGGTTCAGAAACAGTTTAATCCCAAGAACTTTAAATGCACTCAATCAATTGCTCCTTGTAGAACGGTTTGTACTTATAAGTACAATCACCCCACTGTAAACTTGCACTACAGTTATAATATCTCACAACCTGAGCCACTTTATAAAGCGCGTATTTACATATGATGACGATATCATTTTAAGGTGAAATGCAGCAAAATATGTTTGTTAAATTATACACATAAAACTTTAACTTCATTTAAATAATCTATATTCTTCACTGGGAGTGTCGTGAAGGATAGAATAATTAAACATGTACTACGAAGATATTTCAATGTTCTTTAAACGTTTTGAAGAATCGGCGCTAAGCTTACAGATGGCTTAACGCCTATTACAGAGCTGATTGTATGGCGATCGGTTACTTGGGGAAAGAAAAGCAAGGACTGCAGAGACGGCTACGCCAATATATATTGAATATAAAACAGAAAGAGAAAATAACAACACAGCTAAAAACACAGTGACAAATTTCGACAAAAGATAAATGCTTGTCATGAGCACGAGGCTCATGAAACACATGTTTAATAATGTGCTTTAGCTCCTATCATCATGAAAATGACATCACGTATACATCTCAGTATTTTAGTTATTCAGAGAGCTGTAATATCACAAATGTAATGGACTCTGTGTCCAGTTGGAGGAAGAGAGCCAGTTTAAGAAGCAAGTAGTGATTCACACACATAGAGCACATACGAGTAGAAGATCAAATACAAAACAAAGCATTTAACGTGCTACTTTAATTACGATGTGATTTGAGAAACTGGTTAATTAAACGATTTTAAGATGAAGTTTATAATGTTCTACTAAATGACAAAATAAACTACGTGATTAAAGTGGAAAATTCGAGATTAAAGTTGACATTTCGTGCTTTTTCCCCACCGTGTGCCTTTTTTCTCTGTACCCTAATAAGCTTTCATATGACACTCAGACAGTGGGCTTACAACTCTTTTCACGGCAACTTTGATATGTGACTTCTTTTTATTTCCGCACTGTGCGATTTTGTGAATGTGAGCTTTCAAGTTTCTCCAACACGCTATGTCACTCGATCAACTTCCTTTTGTTGATTATACCACGGTTTATTTGAACAAATAGTATGTTTTTCCTTTGCCTCCACTTGGTATTTGCTGAAATTCTTATATTTTCCCGTGCTTTTCCCATTGTCTTTTCACAGAAGGCTGCGCTTAAGGGCGATTTATATTGATTTGCATATTCAAATAGGCGTAATTCTGGGAGGATTTGGGGCGTTACAAAATGCGCGTGCACGAGCGTTAGTTTTCACGCTGATCGGGATTTATGTAACGGAAGAACATGGAAGTTGGAGTACGCACAGATTCCTGCATCTGGATTTTTCAATGCGTAAGCACATTTCGGCTTTTGTGCTTACGCCATGTTATAGTGCGAGTTCTACGCACGGCGTTATACATGAGGCCCCAGGTCTGTTTCCTAGACAAATATCCTCAGCTCTTCCCCTCCTCAGAGATCATTCCAATCCCTACCTGCACCAACCAGCAGCCCTGCTGCCTCTCAACCTCGCTGGAAACAACATCTGTCACTTCTGGACAGCAGGACAGTCCCTGCCCGGTAAGTGTGCTTGCTCACACATCATCAACTTACGTTAAATTAAAGAGCTTTTCTCAACTATGAATCCAAACCTTCATTTTGTCCCTGTATGTTTTAAACTGGTGTAGTAGGCTGGAGACATTCTCAATCCACTGAGCAAGCCTAATGTTGGGAACATCTTCAGAAGTCTGCTGGAGGAAAGATAAAAGTTGTAGTTACAACAAGCCAGATGGTAGATAGCACTGTCACAAATTACCACCGTGAAGAACTAAAAGAAGTGCCTATGTCAGTCTGCCCACTTCCTCAAAAACCAGGAGCCAACGATATCAAGGTATAATTTAGAATCTTTGAAAGAAGAACTACTCAGTGTTGATGGGCAAGACATGACTATGCACACAATAGCTGCTTAAGGATAAATAAACTATGCGGCCAGAGGTTTGTGGACACCTGAACATCTCACCTCCGGTATATGCACTTATTGGACATCCCATTCCAACACCATGGTCATTAATATGGAGTTAGCCCTCCATTTGAAGCCTCTGATCTTTTGGGAAGGCTTGCCACAAGTTTTTGTAGTGTCTTTAGAAATGTGTGCTTATTCAACCCACCCAAGGAATCACAAACACTGGTGACACCAAACATTATGGTGCCCTGAAATGGGCAGGGCTATGGAGAAAAAGTGTTGTCATCTGTACACAATGTGACTGAAATGTACCCAAACCCCCCCCTTAGATAAGAGTCTGCAATGTGCACTTTAATCACAATGTCTGAATTCTTTGATTTGTAATTTTAAACTGTGGAGCAGAGCAGTAATTCAAGGAAAAATGTGTCTTGTCCCAAACATTATGGAGAGCACTGTTTGTTGACATTTTAGAATCTGGGACACCAACACCTTCATCTCCTCTGTTATTTTCTTTGAAAGCGTATTCAAGGAACACCGACTAGCATCCGAGTATCAGCCCTTTGCACTCCAAGTTACTTCTCGCACGCTGTCACAACATGAGTGAAGATTTAGCTTTACCTTTTTTGATTTAGGATGTGGAAGTAAATATGCGACAAAAATGCATGCAGACGTGAGAAGACCTTGCTGGCTCGTCATAGACGGTAATTGGAGCAGAACGTGAACTCACTCTCTGGGAACTGTGAAGCAGCTGCACACTACTGAGCCTCCATTTAAAAAATGGAAACTTTATTTTATTGAGCTCCTTTTGTGTAGTGAACCCCATCCTGAGGCAATTTACAGATATAAACCTGTGACTCTGAAGTGCATTAGATGAAAGTGTATGGACCGTGTTCTGCAGTATACAAATAAAACTGGCACACCACCTGAGTAAAGGAGCAGATGTTTGGAGGATCGGCTTCTCTGACTTTCTCTCGGAGTCATTTAGCTTTCCTGCGTTGAAATAATTGGTCAACCCGTGAAGTGCTTTGAGATGCTGCTCACCATAGAAAGGTGCTACAGTGGATTCAGAACGTACAGTATTTAGACCTTTTCACTTTCTGCACACTTTCTTATGTTGCAGATTTCATTTTAAACGGATACATTTGCCATTTTTACCCATCAATCTAAACTCTGTAACCCATAATGACAAAGTGAAATCATGATTGCAGAAAGGTTTGCAAATTTATTAAAATATCAAAAACCAGAAGTTATTTAGACCTTTAATTCAATATTTTGCAGAAGCCCCTTTGGCAGCAATTCCAGCTTTGAGTCTCTGAAATCTCAACAAGCTTTGCACACCAGGATGTTTCCAGTTTATCCCATTCTTCCTGGCAGATCCTCTCACGCTGTTTTAGATTAAATAGGAAGCCTCTGTAACCTGTGTGGCAGACGACCAGATCCTGCCCCACCGCGATGTCTGGAGGAAGGACGGACCGGGAGAGCGGCACTACTCTTCCCTGGGCGCCTGGACAGTCCTAGAGCCCTAGAGGACGGCGCTTCCGCCACACCAGGAAGTGCTGCAGGACCAGGGATGGTGTATGCCCGGAATACTTCCAGGTGCAAGGGAAGCACATTCGTCACACTGGGGAGTGCTGCCGGTAGTTCGTCATCATGCACCTGGGGCACATCCGGGGCAGGATAAAAGGGGCTGCCTCACTCCATTCAGGGAGCTGGAGTCGGGTGGAAGAGGACAGAGCTTGTGAGAGAGGGGTGGAGGCGACCGAAGGAACAAGGACTAAGCAAAGTGTTTAAATATTATGTAAATAGTGTAAATAAAGCGTGTGTGTGTTTGGACATTCTGGTGTTGTGTCTGTCTGTAGCCAGGCTATCCTTTACACCTGTCATCTTCAGGCCTCTCCACAGATGTTCTATGGAGTTTACGTCTGGACTTTGGTTGGGCACTCAGAGACTTGTCCCTAATCCAGTCCAGTGTTGTTTGAGTCGTACGGTTTGACTCATTATTGTGCTGAAAAGTGAACCATTACCATAGTCTGAGGCTGCACAAACTGCGGAGCAGGTTTTCTTCAAGGACCTCTCTGTATTTGGCAGCTTTCATCCTTCCCTTAATTTTGACCAGTCTCCCTGTCCCTGCTGTTGTATGAAGTATATTATGAAGGTGCCACCATCAAGCTTCACCATAGGAACAGTGTTGGAAAGATGATGAGCAATGAGCAGTGCCTGGTCTTTCTCAGACATAGTCCTTAAGCTCTGTCTCATGAGTTTAATACTTGCAAAGCTCTTTACAGAGATTACATCCAGGTATATAATGAGGACCCTTTTGCTGAGAATACAAAAGGGCTGGGGGAAACCCTAATGACCTTGTTAAGTGAAGAAAGGATAGATCGGTGGAAGGAAGTCATAATGAACATCAATACAACTAGTAGTAGCAAAAAGGCCTGCGCTACAATTTGGAAACTAAACGCTGATAAGAAACCTCCCTAACGTACGACAGCTGTGACACCTAATGAGGTGCCACACCAGCTGTTACTCAACGGGAACCACCAAGTAAGGAAAAAGGTTATCTCAAAAAAATGAAAAAAGACATGGATTGAGTCATGAACACCAGTGACAGCCACTTTGATCCATTTGTCAATGACGCTTTAAAACAACTGAAGCCTGGGTAAAGCTGCTGGATTAGATGGCATTACAACAGAGATCATACAGCACTTTGGTGATAAAACTAAAGAGTGGATTCTCTCATTGCTTAGTATCTGTGACGCATCAAATCACATCCCGAACATCTGGAGAAGAGCAAAAGTTGTGGCACTACTGAAACACTGAAACCTGAATAAAACTCAGAATATCCAAAAAGTTACGACCCAAGTTCACTGTTATGCATCTTATATAAGGTATATGAAAGCACGCATATCCCCAACCATTCAGGATGCTTTTACCCCGGTCAATCTTTTTGCGGCCAAGTCTTGAACCTAACTCAGAAGATCGGTTTGAGCAGAAACTAATTATAGGGGCAGTGTTTGTAGACCTTTATGTTGCTATTTTTCTTCTTCTGAAATGTGCTAAAACCATACAAAGCATTCCATTGGTTCATATAATCGAGTCACTACTTGTCAACAGGACGGTTCTACGTAGAAATGGATGGTAACAAGAATCGCTGGAGGAATCAGAAAAACGGACTTCCTCAGGTTCAGTGGTGGCTCCCATTCTGTTCAACATCTATACCAACGACCAGCCTGTGTTCACCAACATTAGGAGGTTCATTTATGCAGATGATCTCTGCTGAGCCTCAAAGTCTGTTTCCTTTGAAGATATCCAAAAGAGACTTACCAATGCCCTCAGCATCCTCTCAAGAGTATTACATTGAATGGTTCCTTAATGCCAACCCAGGGAAGATACATGTCTGTACTTTCCATCTTAACAATAGACAAGAACTCTAGAGATCAGATGGAACAACGAAGTATTGAAGAACACCAAAAATCCTGTTTACTTAGGCGTCACCCTGGACAGGACACTCTCTTTTAAAGAACATATTCTTAAACTCCATAAGAAGATGTCCAGCAGGAATAATCTCCTTAGCAAACTAGCAAAAACATCCTGTAGAGCAGACCCTAAGACCTTGCGATCAACGGCCATGGCACTCTGTTATTCCACTGCAGAGTATCGCCCACCAGTGTGGGATAGAGCAACCCATGTCAACAAGGTTGAATCTGAACTAAATAGTGCATGCCGAATCATCACCGGCACATTGCGAACAACATGCCTTCCTGCTTTATACAGGGTGGCCGGGATCACACCTCCCCATAGAGACCAGTTCAAGAGTAGAAAATTTCAAGCAACTGATGGACTTCAGACACCCAGTCCACCACCACCAGGAAGTAAATCACCGACTACCTTCTTGTCGGAGCTTCGCCAAAGTGGAAACCCTCAATCCGAAGCAGTCCACAACACATAGGCTCAAGAGGTGGCGAGAGACTGACCGTAGCTCTCCCAGTAAACTCTACCTACACCTCAAGAGCATTTACTAAATGGAACATCTCTCTCTAGAAAAGACTGGGTCATGCTTAACCGAGCTAGGTCAAAAGTGGGCAAAACAAGAGACAACCTATTTAGATGAGGCCTCACAACATGCGCTGAATCTTCCTGTGGTGAGCCCACCCAAACAATGGACCACATTCTCTGTGAATATTCCCGGGGACCTACATGCACCGATGAAGATCTTAAGGATGCTAATGACACCACTCTTACCTGGATATGGCAGTGGCGTGATAAGATATAATGATCAGACTAGGGTTCTTTAAATGCATTTGGCAAACTCCAAGTAGGCCATCACCTGCATTTTAAATAAGGGCTGACTTCCATCTAGTCACTCTGCCATAAGTGTCTGATTGATGTAGTGCTACTGAGATGAAATCTGAAGCTGTGTTAAGTGCCCTTTGGGTTCTTGGTCACCTCCCTAACCAAGTACAGTATACCTTCTTGCCTGGTTACTCACTTTGACCAGGTGAGTTGTACATGTGTGCCATTCTGAGCCATCCAATCAATTCAGTTTGCCACAAGTGGACTCCAGTCACGTTCTAGAAACATGTCAAGTAGAATTAAAGCAAACAGGAGAAACCTGACCACAATTTGTAGAGTCAGAGCAAAGGGTCTGAATACTAATATGAATGAGAGATTTCAGGTTTTGATATTTAACAGATTTAAATACCTTTGTTATGGGCTATTGAATGTAGATTGATAGGTAAAAATGTTATGTTTCATCCGACTAAAATGTAATTAAGTGTGCAGAATGAGAAAGGGGTGAATACTCTGAATCCATTGTATAAAACTGGCTCATTAAATGAATGCCTGTAAGTGGGTTTTGGAAGCATCAGCAGTCAGTCAACTTTCCAGTTTAAAAAAAAGAAAGAAAGATTTGGTCAACACTGAGCTTGTAAGGTGTCTAGACTTGTTATATTCACTATAGAAAAGTCCATCCATCCATTTTCTAACCCGCTGAATCCGAATACAGGGTCACGGGGGTCTGCTGGAGCCAATCCCAGGGCACAAGGCAGGAACCAATCCTGGGCAGGCTGCCAACCCACCGCAAAACACACACAAACTAGGGTCAATTTAGAATCGCCAATCCACCTAACCTGCATGTCTTTGGATTGTGGGAGGAAACCGGAGCAAACCCACGCAGACACGGGGAGAACATGCAAACTCCACGCAGGGAGGACCCGGGAAGCGAACCCGGGTCTCCTAACTGCGAGGCAGCAGCACTACCACTGCGCCACCGTGCTGCCCTCTATAGAAAAGTGCTACATGAAATGAAGCTTTCGCTTATTCTGCAGGCAGTAGCTGGGCTGGAAAATGAACGCGAGACCCTGAAACTGTGAGGCTGCACGGTTAGACAGAGTGTTACCCCATAGCCATGTCTTCATGTATTCAGTTATTCACTTGGAGTACACGTTAAACCTTCCGTTAAGTATACAGTGATCCCGAAGGGCAAGCGGTTAAAAATATAAAGGAGTGACACGCGCAAAAGAAGAGGTGCCGTGCGCAAAATAGGCGTAACGCGCACAAAAGAGACCTGCCGCGCGTAAGGTTGCCAGCAAATTCAAACAAGTGCCGCGCACAAAACCGAGCGTACATAAAAGGTAGGTTATGAATTCAAAACAGAAGGGGAATACTAGTTGGTAGAAAGAACTGTCAGTTACCCCCGAGCAACTGCGATGACCGTTACATACTGCTTTTGTAACTGAATTATACTTTACCAGTAACGATAACATGCAGTGAATACACTTGACTTATAATTTTCATCCTCTTTCTCTGTACGTTTAGCATTCGTTTGCTAAGAGGTTGATGTGCTTGCGTCTTCCTGAGCAGCTCTTCTTTTCTCCACCCTATAGCGGCCCACTTCTTCTCTTCTTTCGTTGGCATCTTTTCGCGTTAAAACTACTTAAGTCAGTGTTTCTGTTGCAATTACTTAGTACGTGTTCCTTAATTTTTCACTTAAGCTGCCACTTAAGTCTTCAATCTGCCTCAAGAATGATTTAAGATATGAAGAGGTAGGGAAAGTGATGGCGAAGGTGGTAGGGATAAGAACGGCGCCCGCTGCTGCCGAGACTTGATTCTACAATAAAATAAAAAGAGGAATAACCTTGGAGGTTAATCGTCACCCCCGAAAGCGCATAGTAGACGTCACGGAGTATATGTGTACCAAATTTTAGGTCAATAGTTCAAACAGTATGCAAGCTACAGGTGATTTAAATTCCTGGACACAGGCCCACCGTCAGTGGGGGACAAATGGGACTCTGGTCTGGGGCCCTAACGGAAGGAGGCCCCTTCACGCTTGATTTTTTTTATGCTGATTTTGTGCGCGTAGATATATATTCGGACAATTATTCAAGTTACATGTAAATAGAAAAGTTAAATCATTTAGTTTACAACAATACAAGTGTTTTAATAGCCGCACGCTCCGCGCAAGTAGATATCGTGCTTGTTTCGTGTGAAGCACGCTTGTCAAAGGTGGCCGGCAGAGGCACGCTTCTCAAAGCCAAAGGAGAGCCGACGCCGACGTCCTTGAGCTTGACGTTGAGTAGTATGTTTGTTGTACAAGGTACGTGGATAATGGATTGACTTCGCCGCTGTAACTGAATACTTCTGTTTCACACACACAGGCGCTGTTCTGTCTCAAACGACAGCGATATTGTTGTGCACTGTCGTGGATGTTGACGTGTATGGTGTAGCAGAAGTCCGTCTCCGTAGTTTGATAATTCATTCGCTTGGGTGTTTATTGTTGCTCTTAAAGCAGTGACGAGTGTGCGTTGGTTTTGTGTGTATCACTAAAGATTCTGGATCACCCGGATTTTTGGAAAACTTTGAAGTTTGATACAGCAAGTTACCATACAGATTGTACACAATGTAGATAACCCTAACCGTTAGTATATATTAAAATGTTCAGATGTTACTCCTATTCATTGCATTGCTATAATTGTACCGTTACACGTTAGATAATACATAGGCCTATCTCATTAATGTATTGTTTCAATTCCGCTACGAGCTTGCGTTAGCACTGGCTTTCCTTCTCACAGTCAAACTTTGAAGTGCGAGAAGGCTTAACTCATCAGGTACGGTATTCATAACTGCAGTATTGTCGCTGTCGGATAAACTACATTTCGATCATTTTGTATACGTATTTGAAGGCTTTGGCATGTGAGGACCCGGGGGAAGACAGAGGGGCCCACACGTACCCAGTTGTCTGGGGCCCAAATATTTCTGGCGGCGGGCCTGCTGGACAGACAAATGGACAGCCACGGTAGCGTATTATATATAAAGAAGATATAGCGATCGGAGCGTACAGTATGTCAGCAAATGAGCGTACCTCTGCCAAGTTTGATTTCAGTTCCGATGTAGCGATTCACGCTTGATCAAAGAAAACCTAAAAGACACCATCTTCTGTTACCTTGCGTGCATGCACAGCGATACGGACTCATTCAAGATAAACGAACTTTATTGTAGGTAGTGCTTTCTCTATTCATTGATCTATTTCTGAGGGCAAGGATCCGAAGCCATGCTGAACGCTATAGACGGATACCATATATGAGGAGGCCGCAAAGAAATTTACTTACGCGGGGCTAATCTGAAGGCACTTATTCAGGGAAGTGTGGTGTATGTTTTATCAAATTACGAACATCAAGTAGCCCACAAATCAGCCACATTCCCACCCCCTCGCCATGTATATTCTACACACAGAAGCAGGGATACATACACCCAGTCGTAATTCCTTCACATATTTATTTATTCAGCCGTCTCCCATATAAACCAAAATCGACAAGAGAGGATTTGTGTGGTTGTCAAACCTATCATAAAATAATCGCACTTTAATACACCGGAACCGTCTGCCTGCTTAGAATAGCTCACTGTCTGACACGATTATGCATGGAGAAGTATTAGGACTGTTTATTAAAATGTTATGATGCTTCGGCGACTACAGCGATTTAGTTATTGTAGAGTTCACAAACACAGAAACGCTCTTTGTATGCAAGATGATTGAATAACTAAATCAGCTAACAAGCGAGATCAACAGGCACATCGCCGTTTTGGCTGGCAGCGTTATTAATAAGGTGCGTGCGCATGAATCTTGTGTTGGAATTTGGTAAAATATCTAACAGCCGGTGTGCTTATTGACTTAGCCGGTGGAGGTGCTCATGGTTATGCATATGTGGTGGTATTTAGTTTAAGGCTCGTTTATGCCTTACTTTGGCTCCTCCCCACCCTCAGAGTATAGACACACATCCCCACATTTATATTAATTTATTTTCATTATTGAATGGTATCATGGAATCTTAATGTACGTAATGACATTACGTGAATGCGTGAAATACGTGCACGCAATGTAGAAAAGGACCGATTTTATACTTGTACGGTTGTTAAACTAGATCGGCATCTAATTTATTTCAAATGAAAATGAATGAGTCTGTCATCGCGTTCACTAAGTGATTAGTAGTTCTTTCATTTAAAATTCGTATCGACTTTTTCCATACAGTCAGCTCCGATTTTGACTTTTTTGACACCCCTCTTATTTTGTGCGCGGCACTTGTTTGAACTTACGGACACCCTGCTGAAGTTGCGCGCATCCCCCTTATTTTGTGCGCGTCTCGTCTTACTATGTGCGCGGCCACCGTACACCATGGCCTGTCATTTTTCTTTTTAGGACAATAAAGCTTCTTCTTTTCATTTTACACTGCAGATGAGGCAGATATGCAGTGGAGAGGATATGGTGGTCTCGAGTAGCGGTTGCGTAGAATGACAAGGTTATGTCCCACCAGGACTGTTGTCTAGTTAGCTGCAATATCTGCCTGCTGACCGCCTGTACTGAATAGGACAAGGCTGTTGTAACTATTTTCCACCCTTATGACCGATTCCTGTGTTATATCATAGCCATCCATCCATCAATTTATCCATCAATTTATTAACCTACTTTATTAAACCAATTTAAAATGGCCGCCCTGAAACGGGATCTCAATTTGGTTAACCGAAAGAAGACAAAGAGTACAGATAAGAGAAAAATGGAGTCATTATTGGAGACCCTCAGGGCAGGAGCGGACTGGGTCTCAAAACCGGCCTGGGTATCCTGACGAGGTCGATCCACTCGGCCCATTATTCATTGTAATTTTCAGAAAATGTATGATGAGTATGTGGCCGGCTATTTGCTACGAGCCTATGATATGAACTCTATCTAAACTGTTGCCAAACGTCATCTGTACACTGTTGTTTAGACACAACCTAAAATTTGACGATATGCTTAGAAATAAAATTTAATGAAAACTAAAAATTTACTAACACGGCTTACGTTATTAGAGTACATGTCAAATGTCAATGTCATGTCCAAGTGCCAGTACCTTAGTAGGCTAGTAGCTGCATATTTACAATGGAATAAATTATAACCGAGGTTATAATAAAAACCTCACATGATTGAATTTCCATTAACTTAACGATAAATTAGAAATGTTCCGTTCTAATATTAAAAATTCCTATCCTGTGCTTTAGAATTTTATTTCATCATACTAATAATCGCAGCTGAAAACCACTAATTATCGCTTAAGCCAATGACCAGAGAACAGTTAAACGCATAATACATAAACTAAACTAATTATTAGTACTGAAGAATTTAAATACTAGATATGAGATCAAATAAACTGCAATAGTTTATATGCTAACCGAAATGTAGCAGTATTGGAACAGAAATCAGTAAAAGGCAGTTTTGAACAATTTTTCACTGCAACATTGTGTACTGACAACTAAAACAACTTGATGACGTAATTCAGTATATTAGACAGGACTATATAAATCACAGTCCCAGACAGGTAATATTTAGTAGTTTAGAAAAATAATTTTAATGTCAAACAATAACCAGTACATAAATTTATTTCATGAAATGGCTGGCCTATGACCAGACCAGAGTCCACGGTCCACCGGGCATTGCCCAAATGCCCTAATGGCCAGTCTGCCCCTGGCTCAGGGGTCTGTCCTTGGTGCCTTACTATCCTGATTTCTTTTGATGTCACATTTCAGTGCCGTTAGTAAACTTGTATGTTCTTCAGATGACACTAATATTGGAGAAATGGCAGATGCCAAGACCTAGACAGGCTTCAGAGCTGGCTAAATGCTTGGAACATGCAGTTTAATAGAGAAAGTGCAAAGTGCTACATGTGGACAAAAGGAACATCAATTAGAAATGCATGGTGGGAGACACTGACCTACAAGAAGTGACTTCTAAAAAGGATTTAGAGGTTTATTTTGACACAATCTTTTCATCATCTAAGCCAGGGGTTCTTAACCTGAGGTCCGTGGACCCCTATGGGATCCATGGATTGCTTTCAGGGGGTCTGTGAGTGTCAGATAGATTGGATGTCAAAGATGATATGTGTGTCACCTTGTCGAAGACCACTTCACAGTTTCAAATTCTTATTCAAGGCAAACAAGAACAGCCTTCTCATTGAAATAAAGTAGATAACGAGAGAGTAGGTGTAGTAGTAGTAATGGTAATAGAAAACATAGTAGTAGTAGATCTGTTTTAATTTGCACAAGAGGTTTGTATTTCATAATTATAATGAGCGGCCATTACTTTCTGCATAAAAAAGGGGTATTTTTTTTAGACTGTTTACTTTAAAGTTTAATAAAACTTTTTGTATGTCATATATGTATGAGACATATACAATCTCAATAAAATAAAAGTACATTATATTCACTGCATGCAAAGTTGTGTTTATGTGAATATTTCTGGGGAATGGGGTCCATAGCTTTCATCAGATTGTTAAAGGGGTCCATGACCCAAAAAAGGTTGGGAATCACTGATTAAGCAATGCGCAGAAGTGATTTCAAAGAGAAATAAAAAGTTTAGTTATATCGTAATAGAATATAAGTCAGGGAATATTACGCTCAAACTGTATAATGCACTGGTGAGGTCACAGCATCTGAAATATTATGTGAAGTTGAGGTCACCACACTACAAGAAGCAGAAAACTTGACAACCTTTAAGAATCTGAAGGAGATATTGGGAAAGCTTAGCCATTAGCTAATCAAACAGGCTTGATAGACTGAAGGGTCTCCTCTCGTTTGTCACATTTCTTATATTCTTCAGAAAGTACTTGAAGTTGGGCAGAAGAGAGGAACCAAGTGCATTCCAGGACTTAAGGACAAGTCATACTGTGACAAACTCACAAAATTAAACGTGTTTAGCCTAAATCAGAAGAGTCTGCATGGGGGCCTAATCTAGGTCTCCAAAACTCTTATGATAAAATAGATCCAGAAGAATTGTTTTAACTTAACAATGAATTGGGCACTCAAGGATGCCAACGGAAATTAATGGGGAAGTGCAATTAGATAGATAGATAGATACTTTATTAATCCCAAGAGGAAATTCACATACTCCAGCAGCAACATACTGATAAAGAACAATATTAAATTAAAGAGTGATAACAATGAAGGTATAACAGACAGACAATAATTTTGTATAATAGTAACGTTTATCCCAGGGTGGAATTGAAGAGTCGCATAGTGTGGGGTCTCCTCAGTCTGTCAGTGGAGCAGGATGGTGACAGCAGTCTGTCGCTGAAGCTGCTCCTCTGTCTGGAGATGATCCTGTTCAGTGGATTCAGTGGATTCTCCATGATTGACAGGAGTCTGCTCAGTGCCCATCGCTCTGCCACGGATGTCAAACTGTCCAGCTCTGTGCCTACAATAGAGCCTGCCTTGCTCACCAGTTTGTCCAGGCGTGAGGCGTCCCTCTTCTTTATGCTGCCTCTCCAGCACACCACTGCACAGAAGAGGGCGCTCGCCACAACTGTCTGATAGAACATCTGCAGCAACTTATTGCAGATGTTGAAAGATGCCCGCCTTCTAAGGAAGTATAGTCGGGTCTGACCTTTCTTACACAAAGCATCACTATTGGCAGTCCAGTCCAATTTATCCAATTAGGGCTAAAACTTGGAAGCAGTTCTTGTGGAGCTATTGGAATCTGTAACAAGCTACCAAGACTTGGAGTTGAAGCAGAAACTTTCACAACCTTTATGAAGGATCTGGATGAGATATTGGGACAGCTTAGAAATTAGCTAAACCAACAGGCTTGATGGACTGAATGGTCTCCTCTCATTTGTCACATTTCTTATATTCTTCAGAGAGACATAGCAGCACTTGAAGTTGTGCAGAGGAGAGCAACCAAGTGCATCCCAGGATTTAAGAGCATGTCCTTTTGTGGCAAACTCTCAGAATTAAACGTGTTTAGCCTCAGTCAGAGGAATCTGCATGGGGGCCTAATCCAGGTCACCAAAACTCTTATGATAAAATAGATCCAGAAGAATTGTTTCAACTTAACAATGAATCGGGCACTCAAGGATGCAAGCGGAAATTAATGGGGAAGTGCAATTAGAGCTGAAACTTGGAAGCAGTTCTTGAGGAGTTATTGGAACCTGTAACAAGCTACCAAGACTTGAAGTTGAAGTAGAAGCCTTCACAACCTTTATGATGGATCTGGATGAGATATTGGGACAGCTTAGCCATTAGCTAAACCAACGGGCTTGATGGACTGAGTGGCCTCCTCTTGTTTGTCAAATTTCTTATGTTGTAATATAAATTAAAAGTTCAGATGAAGGGGCTTACTAAGAAACAATGTAGGACCCTGTATTATTCTGCTTCTGTTTATAGGTGGGTAGTTCATACATGAAAAGTCCAGTCTTGTCGTTCGTGTGGATGAGTAACAGGTTTCAAGAGGCTAAATTAAAATGCACAGCACGCGTCACATTGTGGGCTGCAGCTTGAAAAGACCTGAAGGCTCATTGTGTGCTCTTGTCATACAAATCACACACCGTCCTCTTGTTAAAGCATCCATAATTCATGAAGATTTGCTACAGAGGGGAACATTTGGTATTCTTATTATATGTGTGAATGCGCCGAGAAATTCGTATCATGTTAAATTAATAATAAAAAGGCAAGACTTGCTATGAAGTTATTAGTAACTTGACTCAGACTGAACGCTTTTGAAGAGCCTGCAGCTGGGGCACGAAACCTCCCTGACCTTCTGCACTCGGTTGATTGGCTGGATACCTCAGAGGCCATACAAGCCGTCGATTTTTGACCCAATCAATAAACTAATCAATCGGCAGCGGTCTCTGTATCTTACTCTAGAATCTAATTGCCGGCTTCTCTAATCCTAGGAAATTGTGGAAGTAACAACAACAACATTTATTTCTATTGCACTTTTTCATACAAATGATGAAGCTCAAAGTGCTTTACAAGATGAAGAAAGAAAAAATATAAAAATACAATTAGGTAATACTAATTAACAAAGAACAAAGTAAGGTCCGATGGCTGCGAGGACAGATTAAACAAAAAAACTTCAGACGGCTGGAGAAAAAAATATAAAATCTGCAGGGGTTCCAAGGCCAAGAGACCACCAAGTCCCCTCTATTCAGGGTATTCAGGGTTCACGTAGAAGAATTAGACGATGATAAGCATGTGGGCCTCTGGCGTTCAATCCATCAATGTTGAGACATCACGGTGCTTTGATCAGGTGGTGGTGGTGCAGAAAACCAGAAAAAGAACAGGAGAGAAAGTAGGGGTTAGTATGGATTGTGGATACATATCCAGAATATAAGGGTTACAATAAAATAAAGATATGAGAAAGCCATGTTAAAATAATGGGTTTTTAACAGTTTTTTTAAGTGCTTCACCAGATTAGCCTGAGGAATTTCTATCGGTAATCGGTAAGAGCAGTAATACTATTGGATACTAGATGTCGTGTTTCAAATTCCAGATTGACTTCGGTTTGCTTGATTGACCGACGCCCTTATCCATCTTACAAAATCTGAGATACAATTCTTTCATTTTTCACGTTGGAGCACAGGCAGGTGAAGAGACTCACTCATGGTCACATAGTGTCCAACCTCAAAAGTTGTGAAGTCCAAAGCCTTAACCACTATGCCACATGGCCTACCTGATGATGCGGGCACTTAGCAGATACATTCTCAAACACTTCCATTATTATGTTATATAGTGTCTTTCACAACAGGAACTTCCTAAGATCCTTTCTACAAACCACAACACAATATAAAGCACCATAACAGAGTGAAGAATGGTGGAGAAACCGTGCCTGCAACTCGACAACACAGCTGACCCTGTTTTACAAGCTGCTTTAATTTTTAACATAACTAAAGTAAATCTACCTTTAATATTACTCTTGTTCATTTTTATTCATGAACAATTCACATATGGTGATCTTTTTGTTAGAACTTTGTAAGAACATTCATGTTGGGGTGAGACTAGCATTAAATTGCTGCATAAGCTGCACTGTGCATTCAGAAAGTATTCAGACCCCTTCATTTTTTTGTTTACTCATTTTGTTGCTGCCTTGTGCTAAAATCATTTAAATTTACTCTTTTTCATTTCCTTTTAGTACTGTGTCTCTTCAGAGAATCCTTGGGTACCGTTGGTTTGACTTTGTGTCTATTGAGTGGTTGCTCATGGAGTCCTGAATGACGCACATTACCTGCATTGTGAGGGAGCGTCAGTTACGACACTACAGCCATGTGGTGTGATTCCACAAGTGTGATTAGGCTCTCAGGACTCTCATTGTTGAGGGACCGAACCGCTGGACCAGGCCAAGGGGGCGCCCACATAACAACTGGCTGTGGCAGATAGAGGGTCATTTCTGGAGGGTGGGACTGGACTGTGTGTCTGCCTGGGGGTTGCCTACCAGGATCCCGAGCTCTTTCGTCGTGTGGTGGGTGCGGCAACGCGCCATACCAGTGCATGCTCCTCAATCTGACCTGACCTGTCCTTTTTCCCCTCATCAAGCATCACTCAGTACCCCAATACATTAAAAAAACTGAAATATTCCATTGACACAAGTATTCAGTGAAGACTCTTTGGCAGCCATTCTAGCCTGCAGTCTCCTTGGCTATGGAGCTATCAGATTCACACACCTGCATTTGGAGATTTTCCGCCTTTCTTCTCTGCAGATTCTCTCAATCTCTGTCAAGTTGGACGGAGACAACCTTTTCATCTTTCTCTCCAGAGATATTCAACTGGCTTCAAGCACAGGCTCTGGGAAGAACATTCCCAGAGTTTAGTACATTAGGACATTGGAAGAATCTGGACGAGAACAGGCTATTCAGCCCAACAAAGCTCACCACTCCTCTCCACTTAATTTTTCCAAGTCTAGTTGCCCCTCAGACACTCCTGTGTTGTCTCTTCTTGGTGCTTAGGGTCCTCGTCCTGTTGGAAAGTAAAGCTTTGAAACAGTTTGAAGTCCAAGCAGTTTTCATGGAGGATATCTTTGTACTTTACCCCACTTTTGGTTTTCACTCAACCACGTTTAGTCCCCAGGTTACTGCCACTGAAGAACAAGCCCACAGCAGAATGCGGTCACCACCATGTTTCACTGTTTGGAATGGAATCACACAGGTGATGAGCGGTGCCTGGTTTCCTGCAGACATGACACTAATTTTGGTTTCATCAGACTAGAGTGTATTGTTTCTCACAGTCTGAGAGTCCATCAGATACCTTTTTGGCAAACTCTCTGCAGGCTTCCATGTATCTATTAATGAGAAGAGGCTTCTGTCTGGCCATTCTTCCATAAAGCCCAAATTAGTGAAGTGTTGTGGAGGTGGTTGCTTATCCCATCTCCTCACAGGTTTCTCTGGAGCTCAGTCAGAGTGACCATCAGGTTGTTGGCCACCTCTCTTACCATGGCTCTATTTACACAGTTGCTAAGTTTGGCAGAAGAGAAGTGGGTGTTCCAAACTTCTGTCATGTAAGAATTATGGATTCCACCGTGCTCCTTAGAACCTTCAATGCTACATGAATATTTTATAACCTTTTTCAGATTTGTGCCTCAACACGATCCTTTCTCTAAGCTCTGCAGGCATTTGCTCTGATCCACATTGTCAACCCTGGAACCTTCTCTAGACCGGTGTGTGCCTTTCCTAATCAGGCCCAATCAAATGAAGCAACCACAGGTGGATTCCAAACGACATCTCAATGATGATCAATAGAATAGGATGCACCCAGTGCCAGTGTTAGGTTATTTTGCACCCTAGGTCAATCTTATTGGTGTGCTAACCAACAGTTTGGTAGCTAACCTGTGTGGCTGGGCACCCCACCACCTTATGATCTGCGCCATAGGAAAATGCCTAATGGTGGCACCGGGCCTGGATGCACACCAGCCAGATTTCAAGTGACATAGTAAAGGGTCTCAATACTTATGTCCATGGGATAGTTCAGTTTTTTATTTTTAATAAATTTGCAAAAATTCCTAAAATTCTATTTTTACTTAATCTTTCTGAGGTATAGAGCATTGCTCAATGTGCAGAAAAAAAATGTCATGTCATTTTCTAACCTGCTTAATTCCAGATCAGGAATATGAGATGGGTGGCTGAAGCCTTTCCCAGCTAGCATATGGTACAAGGCAGGAATAAACCCCGGCAAGGGTAGCAGCCAATCATAAGGTGAACACACACCCAACACATCAGTGTCACCTAACCTGCATGTCTTCGGACATTAGGAAGGGACCCATCCAGACACAGAGAGATGACCGAGTACACAAACCCTGCTCTCCGTACTGTGAGGCGGCAGCACTACCACTGTGCCAACAAATGGAAAAAAGCAAAAGAAGAAATAAGATAGGTAGAGTTTTAAAGCAATCTGGAGGTAATGAAATATTACATTTATATTTATGTGCTTAGCCGATGTTTTCATCTATAGCGACCTATAAAGGAAGTCAACATAATTAAGTAAAATCAGTCTGGAGGACTGTTTGGGACAACAGTTTTGCAACAGTGATCAAGACAAGTGAAGAGCTCAGAACGAAATACAAGCAAGTTTCAATTCCTTGGTTACAAAATCAAACAGTTAATAGCAGACAGAAATTCAACAAACGCTTTCTTAAGCACATTGAGGGTGGCAGAATTTCGAATGAAGGTGGGCAGCTCGCTCCACCAGCCAGGATTTACACATAAAAGGGGTCTGGGCTGAGATATGATACCATGCAGAGGTGGCATCACCAGACACCGTTCATCAGCAGATTGGAGTGGGCGAGAAGAAGCAGAGGACCTTTGAAATGTCTCCATATATAAAGTGCCCTCTTTTGATTTACCCCCCTGCTCCACAATTTGCACATTGCAGACTTTCATTTCAGGGGATTTGTATGCATTTCATGTAGAAATGACAACACTTTTTCTACACGGTCTCCCCCCATTTCAGGGCATCATCATGTTTGGGACAATTGGCGTCCCAGGTGTTAGTGATTCCTCAGGTGGGTTTCATGGCTTCATCAGATACCTCAGCTTGCTACTACCCTTTGGAGTCTGTAGTCGTCATTGTTCAACATGAGGACAAGAGCTGTGCCAATGAAAGTCAAAGAAGTTATCATGAGGCTGAAAAACTAGAATTAAACCATTTGAGACATCAGTGAAACCTTAGGATGACCAAAATCAACTGTCTGGAATATCATGAAGAAGAATAAACACACTGGTGAGCTCAGTAATCGCAAAGGGTCTGGTAGGACGAGGTAGATCTCCACGGCTGATGGCAGAGGAATCCTCACTATGGTAAAGATAAAACCCCCAATACATGTGCGACAGATCAGAAACAGTCTTTAGGGGGCCAATGTGTGTGTCAGAGATGACTATCATGAACAGAAATACAGAGGACACACTGCAAGATGCAAACCACAAAAACAGGATGGCCAGATTACAGTTTGCAGAAAACAACTTCAAAGAGCCTGTAGAATTCTGGAAAACGTTCTTGAGGACAAATGAGACAAAGATGAACCTCATCAGAGGAATGGTGAGAGCAAAGTGTGGAGATGACAAGGAACTGCCCAAGATCCAAAGTAGGCCACGGGTGTTACGGCTTGGGGATGTATGGCTGCCACAGGTCCTGGCACACTTCGCTTCATTGATGATGGAACTGATGACAGCAGTACCACAATGAATTCTGAGTTGTGTAGAAACATCTGATCTGCTCATATTCCAGTAAATGCCTCAAAACTCACTGGACAGTGCTTCATCCTACATAAGATAATGAGCCAAACATACTGTTGAGGCAACACAGGAGATTTTAAAAGCTAAAAATGGAAAATCCATAAATGGCCTAGCCAGTCACCCAGTTTAAATCCAATTGAGCAGGCCATCCATATGTTGAGAAGAAAACTTAAAGGAACAAGCCCCTGAGACAAGCAGCTGAAGATGAGCACATTAGAGGTTTGTCAGAGAATCACCAGACAAGACCCTCAGCACCTGGTGATGTCGATGAATCACAGACTTCAACAAGTCATCACATGTAAGTGATAAGTAACAAAGTCCTACATATGACGACTTTAATAGACCTGCCATTGCTGTGTCCAAACATTATGGTGCCCTGAAATGGGGAGGCATGTAGATAAAGTGTTGTGTGACAGAAATGTCTGCAAATCCCCTTAAATGAAAGTCTGCAATGTGAACTTTAATCATCCATCCATCCATTATCCAACCCACTATATCCTAACTACAGGGTCACAGGGGTCTGCTGGAGCCATTCCCAGCCAACACAGGGTGCAAGATAGGAAACAAACCCTGGGCAGGGCGCCAGCCCACCACAGGGCACACACACACACAGGACAATTTAGAATCACCAGTGCACCTAACCTGCATGTCTTTGGACTGTAGGAGGAAACCGGAGCACCTGGAGGAAACCCATGCAGACACAGGGAGAACATGCAAACTCCATGCAGGGAGGACCCGGGAAATTAACCCGGGTCTCCTAACTGCATGGCAGCAGCGCTACCCACCACGCCACCGTGCCACCAATTTAAATCATGATGCCTGAATTGTTTGAAGTGTAATTGTAAACTGTGGAGCAGAGGAGTAAATCAAAGAAAAATGTGACTTGTCCCAAACATTATGGAGGGCTCCCCACCTTGTGCCCTATGCTAGCTGGGATAGTCTCCAGCAGACCCCCATGACCCTGTTCAGGACAAAGCGGGTTGGGAAATGACTGACTGACTAGATATGAGTGCAGAACCATTAACTACTCTGGGGTTTGAACTTAAAACGCGCTGCTATAGGGAGCCAATTAACATCCCTAAATATAATTGAATAAAATTCTTCTGTCTGGGGAAAAAAAGGCAACAGACCTACACAGAATGCCAGTTCATCAGAGTGCCCTCCACAGAAGTGCCAGTCGATCTAATCTGCAAATTTGTGAGCGGAAAAATATGCAAGTGCAGGGAGAAAGTGCCAACTCCACAAGGATTCCCGCCCAGGACCCTAAATCTGTGGCTGTAACCATGAAAGAATAGTGAAGCGATCATTCGTCTTCACAGCCATCGAGAGCTACTACTATTAAGTGTAACAAAAACAGAGGCATTATCGCGAATCTCCAGTGACAATGGAGCCGAGTAGGCGTTTAAACGTAATATCTGCTCACTTGGGAGCACATTGGATAGCTGCCTGTAAATACAAGGGATGGAATTCTCATTTTATTTTTTCCCGTGACCTGAAAGCCTCGTGCCAGAAGCTGACCACAAGGGGGAGACAATCTGTCAGTCACTCGAAGTGACAGAATTTAATAAACGCGCATGAGAGAAAAAAAAAAAGAAAGAAATGTAATTAAAGTTGAACATTCAATTAAAGGCCTGAGGGGATTGGGTAATTTATACTTGGAAGAATCAGTGCGTAGATTATTAGTTTAGAGCTCAATTTTATTACAGATTTAAGATTCAAGTAAAATCCTATCAATGGAAAAAGGAGAGACCGCGTTCCACGGAAATGTGGTAAATAACGGTTGCTATTTAATTAGGTTTTTGTGCCATTCTCGACGTAGCAACTGAATTAGCAGCACGTTGCACGGAGTGTTACTCTGCTATTTGTGCGGTAATTTTATTTTCTTGGGCGCAGCGACGACTACCTCTATTATTTTAAAGGATTTCTATGGATGCTAAAATATACGATGAGGGAGCCAGCACCGCGTCCACATGTTGGCGGTGTGTGAGTGGCGGGGGTGACATATGCTGCTTTATTTATTCATTTTTTTCCAGAACAAACGATTTACAAGGAATAGTGTTAGCAATAGCTTTTGCGAGATCGATCTTTGGAAACGAAACGTGACTGCGAATCTGACACGATTAATATGGGTACCTCGACTGTTTAGCAAGATCAGACCTCAGAAGAATGAATGAATAAAATAAATAAACACAAACAAACAAAATAAGTAAATAAATAAATCCAATTTGATCGCCGATTATTAAATCGCCTGACTCTTGCGAGATCCGAGCTCAGGCAATCCACGTTTAATAGCCGGATCTAACAGAGCTCGTGCTTTTCTTCTGGCACCTCCGCTCCCCTCATCTCAAGACATGTTCCTTTTAACTTATTAGGTCAATATGAGCGTGGTCTGCTTCGATGAACCCGAGTCCACTCCAAGATGGATTAATACCATCAAGTCAAAGACAGATTAAAGGGTCCCCAGGGTGAACGTGTCCACGAAGATTCACTTTTCCCTCCTATGTGTCGTTTTCATCGGTGGACAAGTCAATCCTGGAAATGCCCAGATCATGTTCCAAACTTGTTTCTCATGTATAATCCGCAGCACATACCTCTGGAATCCTTAAAAACAGGAGGCTCCACGCTGCTGGGACCCATCCATGCAGTTTTCTACCTCTGCAAGGGCTGAACATCTGAATGTCTTAACAATGGCGGAGCGCATCTTGCTGTCAGTTTCTGCCATTGCTTGGGTACCCTGAAAGGCTTACCCACTATATAGCGTAACAGAAAATGGCAGACAGTGTGGTCAGTGCCAACTGACTGTGCAGTTGCTTACTTGTGTGGCTCTGCTTTACTGATAATGGTGGCCCTGGCCCTGAGTGTGGCAGACAGTAGGACTGTCTGGCACCCTGTTCGGGGTTTGTTTCCTGCCTTGCGCCCCTATGTTGGCTGGGATTGGCTCCAGCAGACCCCCGTAACCCTGTAGTTAGGATATAGCGGGTTGGATAATGGATGGATGGCAAGCTCAACGTGACGCTTTTTAGAAGAATTAAGTGAATAAGACTGGTGAGCTTTGTTGGGTTGACTGGCCTGTTCTCATCTAGAATCTTCCAACAGCCTTAAATGTTCTAACACATTTGGCCCAGTTCTGGTTCTGTTCTGGCAATGTCTGAAATGATTTGGTTCAGTGCACATTCACTAGTCCATATTTTGGGGTGAATTTGAATTATAAAAAAGGCTGTCTAGAATTTTTTTTTATTGATTTTATTAAAGCAACTAACATTCCATACAATCTAGACAAGCTTAACAAAACTAAAGGCTGGCTAATTTTTGATCCAGCAAATGGCAAGCTGGGCCGAGTTCAGAATAAGGACAGTGTGCCAACTGCAGTGTAATTATGGAATGTCCCAGTTGGTCCGAGTTTGTATTCAAACAGGCAGCTTGCAGCACAATTATGGCAGGTCGCCTATGAGCCAAGTCTCAATTATAGGCACACCAGCTAACTTTTTTAGTGGTTCAATTAACATGTCGGATCAACATTAAAGTAATACTGTGAGCATTTCTGATGGATAAACAAGAATGAGCAACAACTGCCTCCGAATTCTCATTGATTGTTAATGTTATTAACTTCTCTTACATGTTTCCTTCACCTTTCTTTCTTTTCTAAATGCTGAATTAAGGTTATTGGAGTACACTTGCTTTACTCACCGCACCTGCGCTGGTCGAGGGTTTCCAAACAGTTTAAAATGCAGCTACCATGGCGATTTCCAACCTGTGGGGTGCGCCCCCCAAAGTAACAAAAAAGGGGTCACGAAGATGTGAAAATAAGAAAACAAGAATCGAAAATATGTAAAATACATCTATTGAAACAAAACAAATTAACTTAAACTACATTCTGATACTAGAAAAATAAATATAGAGTTAGATAAATGTCGATAAAAGTTAAGTAGGTATAGTAAAACGTGTAGCGGTGTACTGGCAGCAAAAAATACAGGAATACATTTTATTAGGGTTTCAAAAAAAACGTTATGGGGGTGCGATTAAAACTGTTATGAAAACTCGGGTCGCAAATACTTAAAGGTTGAGAAACGCTGGGTTACAGAAAGGCTTTCCAGAAGTTATTGTGACCCGTGTACAAAATAAAAAGTCTGTTCATTTAAAAAGTTTTACCAAAATTCAAAACAAACTGTTTACACAAGAAAGATAAAGAAGAAAGTTGATAATGCACACAAAAAAAAAAAAAAAAAAATTAGGTGCCATTAAGGGTGCAGGTTACATTTCTTAAAGTTTCTGCACGTTAATCACACACACCAAAACATACGTTTGACATACTGTACGTACATACGGTCAGAAGACTTTCTGTCCTTAATGCTTTTCTGTGTAACAGTTCATGTTTCTTTCTGGCTGTCTAATAAGAAACTGAAGGCTTTCTACAGTCCAAGTGCAGAAATTTAGCAGAACATTAAGGTCATCCCATTAACTTCTTAGCTTGTAAAGGGCAAAACAGAATCTTCCATTATCTATGTGCAATCTACCTTCATTTCAAAGCTCTCTCTATATAAAATCCAACGTCTGTCTGTCTGTCTGCTTTTCCACAAGAGAACTACTTAACAGATTTAGATCGGGTTTTTTCCTATAATTTGCTTGAACATTCCAGTTGATTTTGCGACTTCTCTCATCGTGCTAAGTATCATATTTCACTTGCGATGCCGATTTATTTGCGAGAGACACAGAGGACCATGGGGTGATCCCTCCTCACTCACGCGCCAGCATCGGGGCATGTACCTTACCTCCGCTTAGCTAGCGAACGAGAGGACTACTTAACAGATTTAGATCGGGATTTTTTCTATAATTTGCTTGAACATTCCGGTTGATCTTGCGACTTCTCTCATCATGCTAAGTATTTTAGTTCACCTGCAGGAGTGATATATTAGCACAAATTCGAGACAGAGGCTGCGGGCCGAGGGGAGGGGGAAGAGTGACGTCAGGAGTGGGGAGTCGGGGCAGGGCCCTCCTCACTCACACGCCAGCCTCCGCTCAAGTCAGTCTACCTCTGGCCACGTGTTGGAGTGTTCCTTGCCTCCATTTAGCTAGCGATACCTGTTCGTTTACTGATATTTAACCTTTAAACTGCTGGAACCGGCTATAGTCGGTTCCCTTGCCAGCATGCCAGAGCCAAGCATATTTGGCAAAGTACGAGGTGTGGCAGAAAAGTAATGAGACTGGCAACACTGCAAGCGATCTGGCAACGCTGCGCTGTTGTCCTTGATAGAGCACGTGTATCAGTACCCTCCCATAGCTCAGTGCGAGTTTCAACTCCTTCCGTTAACTACGTGATTTTTGTGAGTGCTATTAGCGAAGTTGTGTTTTTTGGTTGTGCGTCACGCAAAATGGAACAGCGGAATTTGGGGCAACGTTGTGCCATTAAACGGCAAGTGTGACGTTTGAAAAGTTAAAACAGGCCTATGGGGAACATTCTTTATCCCGAGCTCAAGTTTTTCGCTGGCACAAATCATTTTTGGAAGGCAGAAAACACGTTGAAGATGAACACCGTTCAGGGAGGACTTCAACTTCGAAAACCAATGAAAACATCGAACGTATGTGAACACTCTTGTGAGATCAGACCGTCGTTTAACATTAAGAATGTTAAGTGAACAATTAAATTTGAACAGATTTACCGTTCATCAAATTTTGACTGAACATTTGCACATGCGAAAGGTCTGTGCCAAAATGGTGTCGAAAAACATCACAATTGAGGAGAAGGACAATCGAAAAAACAAGTGTCTTGATCTTCTTGACAGAATCGCTAATGAGCAAGATTTCTTTAGTCGTGTGATCACATACGATCCTGAGACCAAGAGGCAAAGTCAGGAGTGGCACACTGCAAACTCTCCTCGACCAAAAAAGCTCGAATGAGCAATCAAGATCAAATCAATGCTGATTTGTTTTTTTGACAAAAGGGGAATCGTCCACAAAGAATTTGTTCCTCCAGGACAAACTGTCAACCAAGTTTTTTATAAAGACGTCCTTGAAAGGTTCAGAAAAAGGGTCATTCGCGTGAGACCAGACTTTGCAGACAAATGGATGCTCCATCATGACAACGCCCCATGTCACACTGCCCTCTCCATAACAGAATGTTTGACCTCAAAATGCATTCCTGTGGTTCCCCAGCCCCCTTATTCACCTGACCTCAGTCCGTGTGACTTTTTCCTAAACTGGAAAATGTCCTCAAAGGACGTCATTTCGGGACTTTAGAAAACATCCAAAAGAGTGTAACGGACATGCTGAAGACCATACCGGTTAAAGACTTCCAGTGCTGCTACCAACAGTGGGAACAACGTCTCCATCGGTGTGTAGCTGCCCAAGGGAACTACTTTGAAAGGGATGACATTGATGTTTGAAAAAAATAAAAACTTTGGTAAATAAAAAATCAGTCTCATTACTTTTCTGCCACACCTCGTACATTCATTGAATGCCACAACCAGCTAAAGTCGGCTTCCAGTGCAATTTGGAAGCATGCTGGAGTCAAATATATTTGGCGACATACATTCATTAAACTCCGCAATGGGCTATAGTTGTTTCCCACACTAATTTGCCAGCACGCCGGAGCTGATCAGTCAGTGCCATACATTCATTGAGCATCCAGCTCATGACCACTGGCGCCCCCTAGCGAATCAGCATCACTGTCCCTGGGATTGAGCCGCTGCACTAGACTAGCCTGCCAGCATCAGCGCTGGCCTCTGTGTGCTTGTGTGCGGCCAGTTCAAGAGAAGTTGGCTCGGTGATTTACTGGATTTCATCAATGGTGTCAGTTGCACCTTCTACATATAATCATAGATTGTTGCAGTAGATATTTTTAATAGTTTTTACAGTTCATTAGCAGTGTGTAAAATGATTAGTGTTGCAGTAATTGTGATGCTCTTTGCATGAAAAAAAAAAATGTGTTCCATTAAAATTTCACTCCTTCTTGGTGAATTGTGATGTTTACTTAAAAAGTGCAGCAAAAAAGTATTTGGCGTCCAGGGTCGTATTAACCCCCCCAAGTAAGTGTCAGTTTAAGGGTTAAAGTTTGTCCTGTTTCACCACTATGCGGGCAGAGCCGTGGGGGGCGGCTAGTTAAGCATAAATTTACCCTTCACATTAACTCATATGTTTCGCTCTTACTTGCACACTCGCTGTTTATTAAAATATAGTTTTTCAAACTTTTATTTTGTTTGTTTCTAACTATTAAGCCATGCGTTTGCTTTTTATTCAGTTTTTAGTTGTTTTTGTCAAGGTTTTCCAAACTAGCTCCTAATGCAGTTTACAAGAAAGGCTTGATCATTCCACTGTCCAAATGTCATTTTAAAAGTTAGTGAAATTCAAAGCAAACAATTTCCACAAAAAATTAAAGGAAAAAGTGGAGAACGTTCACACGATACTTCTTATCTATGATGTCCCTGTTTAAGGCTTAAGTATCTTCGTTACCTTTCTTTAAGTTTTCATATGTTATTACATATATTTTGACATATATATGGTCAGAAAACTACACGCCTCATAGCCTTTCTAACTACAGGTAATCTGATCTGAGAAACAGTTGGTGTTTCTAACTGTCTGAGATCATTCGATGGTCACACCACAACTATAGCAGAGCATCAGGAGTATTCCATTTACACATTTTCTTATAAAGGATACAAGAGAATTTTCCATTATCTATGTAGCTATGTGCAACTTACATTCATTCATCCATCCGTTATCCAACCCACTACATCCTAACTACAGGATCATGGGGGTCTGCTGGAGCCAATCCCAGCCAACACAGGGCGCAAGGCAGGAAACAAACCCCAGGCAGGGCGCCAGCCCACCACAGGGCACACACAGCACATACACCCACACACCAAGCACACACTAGGGACAATTTAGGATTACCAATGCACCTAACCTGCATATCTTTGGACTGTGGGAGGAAACCGGAGCACCCGGAGGAAATCCATGCAGGAAGGACCCGGAAAGTGAACCAGGGTCCCCTAAATGCGAGGCAGCAGCGCTACCCACTGCCCCACAGTGCCACCCCTGACTTAAAGTACTAGTAACATTAGTACACTACTAGCTAACATAGCATAATCTGAAGTCTAAACAGTGGGACAATTTTCTCCTTATAACAGAAGGACCACTGCCGTGTTTAGTTATTTTGTCGTGTCATTTCCAGTGTAGGGCTGCCCTCAGTGCTGACTGAGCCGGCGACACACACACAGCGGCCGCTACTCACTGTAGCATTTTGTTATTATTATTCTTACATTCAGTTTAAATTAATTAATCACCTATCTGGATCTGCCATTAACATTAACTTACTAGACTAAGCTCCGACATAAATACTTTATAAACAACATTACAATCATGGAATTGAAATAAAATGTTAATGCAGTAAAATTGGGAATTAATTAATTAATTAATTAATTGATAATTAATTAATCACTTTAAAAACAACATCAAGGCTGACCAAAGGGCTGTACAATAAAAACCCAACATATCAGACACACAATAAGCAAAGGGTAAAAGAAACAAAAACACATAAACACATAAGAGCTAAAGAGATTCATAATAGATAGATAGATAGATAGATAGACAGATAGATAGATATGAAAGGTACTGTATAATAGATAGATAGATAGATAGATAGACAGATAGATAGATAGATAGATAGATAGATAGATAGATAGATAGATACTTTATTAATCTCAAGGGGAAACTCACAAAAAATTGTGCACAAATAGCCAACATATCACACTGGGTTAAAGGCCAGGGAGTAAAAGTGTGTTTTTAAATAAGATTTAAAGACAGCAAGTGAAGGAGCCTGCCTAACGTGCAACAGCAAATCTTTCCCGAGCAAATCTTTCCCGAGTTTTGGAGCTGCAACTGATAAAGCCCAATCACCTCGGAGTTTGCATTGTGTCTGAGGAACACGTAAAAGCATCTGTTCTGCTGAACTGAGAGATCAAGACGGTACATAAGGGTGCAGCAGTTCTGACAAATAAAAAGGGGCACAACCATCAAAGGATTTCAAAACAAATACAACGATCTTCAAATGGATTCAAAAATGAACTGGAAGCCAGTGAAGGGAAGCCAAAATCGGGGTAACATGGTCCTGCTTGCTTGTGCCAGTTAAAAATCGAGCAGCGCCATTTTGTAGGCGAGCAATGGAGGTCTGGCTAATTCCAAAAAGAAGCACATTTGCAGTGATCTAGACGAGAGGTTATAAAAGCACGTATCGCTGTTTCAAGGTTGTGTTTAGACAAGACAGGCTTGATTTTTGACAGCCACCTCAACTTGTAAAGCAAGATTTTACCACTGCGTTCACATGGCTATCAAGTTTTAAAGTGGAATCCATTTTCATACCTAAACTTGTGATCATGGATTTCTCAAATTGAGCCACAGTGGAAAGGTAGATGTAGGGGGTCCTGCTGGTGCCATTGGGTCTAAATAGCATGACTTCTGTCTTGTTCTCATTAAAATTTAGAATATGTAATGCCTTCCAACTGCTTATGTCAATAATTCAATCAAGCAGGGGCTGGACAGAACATGGACCAGGGAACTTCAGAGGGAAATAAACCTGACAGTGGTCTGCATAAAGATGAAAGCAAATACTGTGTTTCTGGAAAATAGCGTCCAGTGGAAACAGGTACAAGGAGAACAGAAGAGGTACCAGGATGGAGCCCTGTGGTACCCCCCAGGGGAGGGGCAACATAGGCGGAAGTAAAATCATCAATGCTGGAATAAGGATGATTCTGGCATGAAGAAGCCTATTCTGGCATGGGAATGGCAGTGTTCCCGAGTCTTTGGAGGGTGGTCTCACTTATGACATAATTCACATTGTCATTTTATGAGCCAAATAACCCTCTCACAACCCTAATCTTAGCCATACTGTAACCAGGAGTAGAGCGTAACATGACTGACATATAATGCAAAGTGACCATCTTCTCAAAAAAGCAGTGCTCTGGAGATCAGCAGCTAGATTTCATTGGTCTCAACATAGATTGGGCATTATAAGATGTTATGGGCATTACATGACTGATATGTATTGCAGACTGCTGTTACATTTTGTTGAGTCTTTGGTTGCCACATCTGCCCCAACTGACTGCGGCCAGAGCTGTGCAGTCATTACAAACAGACTCAGACCAAGCACTACAGCTACTGTACATTGGGACCAACTGATTAGGATCTGACTGGCAGAAACCTGCTCAGATGAGGCTGGAGTAGATTTTACTGGCTGGGTTTTACACTAAATGCCCTAACAAAGACCAAGAGGCTTTTCCTGCTGGGATCACAGACCACCTTCTGCTCCCCATTCAAAATATGTAACCTGAACGAGCACCACTTGTTATAGATAGATAGATAGATAGATAGATAGATAGATAGATAGATAGATAGATAGATAGATAGATAGATAGATAGATAGATAGATACTTTTACTCAACATTATAACACTTATGAGCCACGTTTAGATTAAATTAGAATGCATAGATTAGAACAATCCAGATGAGAACTGACCATGCAGCTAAACAAAACTTTCCAGTCCTATCCACTTAATTCCTCCAAAATTGCATCAAACCTCCTAATGTTTGTGTAACATTTACCCTTAACAAGCTCCAACAGTGTCCCTGTGTTCTTGATGAACTCATTTTAAAGTCATTGTCTCGATCCACTGTACTAATTCCCTTCATAATTTTAAACACTTCAGTCATGTCACCTCTTAATCTTTTTTTGCTTAAACTGTAAAGGCTCAGCTCTTTTAATCGTTCCTCATAATTCATCCCCTGTAGCCCTGGAATCAGCATAGTTGCTCTTATATGGACTTTTTCGAGCGCTGCTATGAGCTTTTTGTAGTCGGGAGACCAAAACTGCACCCAGTACTCCAGATGAGGCCTCACCAGTGCAGAACCTCCTGTGACTTGTACTGCACACATCAAGGCGCTATATAACCCGACATTCTGGTAACCTTCTGAACACTGTGTGGCAGTTGATACTGTTGAGTTTCAATTTTCAGACCTAACATTTTTACTGCCAACATGTAATACTTTACATTTACTGCCATACATTTACTTTATGTAGTCCATTTCCTCTGTAATGATTCAACAGATTCAAGATTACCTGCCAATCCCCCTAGCTTGATTATACAAAGGGAGTGTTGTTTGGCTGGTGCACCCCATATACACCCCCTCCGGACATACTGGAAGCTGTAGTCCTACTGGACTGCCCTGCTGGGTTCAAAGGGTGTGGCCAGGGGGAGCTACAGGGAATGACTGTCCCTACTTGGAGGGGCTCCTTGTGAGACTGCGGGTTCTCTTCAGACTCTCAATGTCCTGAACTCAATACCGTCGATAATGTGACCGAGATGAGCTGACAAATGAGGACAAATCTCAGTGAAGCCAGGGGATATACCCATAAAGTGCCAAAATGCTTTAATTATAACAGTAATCAAAACAAAAAGTGCAGTGCATCAGTTTCAATAAATATTCCATCAAACCAAGTGTCCAGTGGGGATAACAATGATCAATAAATAAATCCTTTAAAATCCGAGGATAAAATGTGCAGAAGTCAAAAAGCAGTCTCTCTCGTTATCCTCTGGCCCATCTCTGTCACTCTCTCCCCGGCTCACCCATTGCTCTCTCAGCCGGCGAAGACCCAACAGCAACGAGCACCTTCAGCCACCCTCTGTCCTGGCTTCCCTACGGACATCAAAGCCAGACCGTTGAGGGCGGCTCTCCTCACTTCGTCCTTCGTGCTCCTGTAGTTTCTCTTCGGATCCCTCTGAAGGACACCTGCCTTGCTCACCCCACTCACTCGAATATTCAGTGGGGTGAACTAGCCCCCAGAGCGCAGTCGACTAAATGCTCCTTCACGGGGCCCCAGCTCGTTCTGTCTCTTGCTATAGGTGGCCAGATCATCCTGCTAGGACTGCTCTTTCTTGTCCATTAACCTCCTTTTTCTTCACCTCCATCCTTGATGCATCTATTCATCTCTCTTTTCTTTCCATTTCTATCACCCCCTTTCTCTGGTGTTGACCTGTATATATACACATACATCTGCGGGCCCCCGTGGGCGCAGCGCCTTAATCACACACCACAGGAAGCCAATGGGGCAATCGAGAACAACCACACCCACCTGTGCAGGTGCAAATCGCTCCCATTACCCCATTAACTGGCAATCGCGCCCACGGAGACCGACACGGCTATACAGATTTTTTTTTTTTTGAAGCCACGGACCCACTATACCACACTCCTGCCTGGCACAGATGTACTTGGCCACTCTCACACAGGGGTCCGAACTGGAATCAGCAATGAACCTAATCTGAAAGTCTCTAGTGTGGAGGAAGGGAAACCAAAATATCTGAGAAAAATCCCTAATGTGTTGCAGAATGCATGAGTTTTCAATGGTACCCACTGCACTCCCATCTACTTCATTTTATTCAACCCGGAAAGGGATGTTCTCGTGAACTTATTTTTGTCCTGCAAGGGCAGTCAGTGCCTCCTGCAGTAACACAGTTGGTGTCAAGTATACTGGAAATGATTTGTGAATGGTTTATGACTGTTGACCTTGATAAACGGCTAATATTTCCACCAGAGATAGTCACTGCGACCCCCAGAACTGACTTGCTCTTGTGGTCTAACAGTATGAAGTTTGTATTAATTTCAAAGCTCTCAGTGCCCTGGGAAGATAAATCTGCAAGGTTTAAGAACAGAAACATCTGAGATACACTGAGATGGCCACAGATGCTAAGGAGCATTAATGGAAGGTGTAGATTTTTAAGAGGTTGGCTGCAGAGGATTTGTGGCAACTTCCATGGCCAGACTGAGACAGAGGAGCAAAATAGCAGCTGGTTATGGATGAGGAGGAGTGATGGCAGCTGGGATCTAAAATGATCTCTGAGCACCTATGGATGGTCAGATGTGGAGTAGGGTGCATCTGGGGTATCAATGTGTATAGTTAAACCTTCTGGAGATGTAGTCTTATGTAGGCTTAAATCAACAAATCATCTAAGAGGTAGGGTGCCCACCTGATGATTCCCAAAGCTTCTGCCACTTATCAAAATCCACCTCAAGAACATGCTCTGATCCAAGATAAGATTTGCTTCTGTAAAGGATTGAAATATCTAATCCTATGTGCTTGAACAAACAGTTTTTACAAATGATGGTGGGAACTGATAATCTAAATTGGCTTAGAATTAAGTGCTGACATTAATTGATGGGCTAGTGGCCTGTTTAGTGTTGTGTCCCACTTTACACCTACTGGCATGAGCACACTGTTCCCTAACCTGGATTAGCTGGTTAGCCATTAGACAGAGTATTCTCTTACTCCTCAAAAGAGTATCATTTCCTAAATATTTAACACACAGTGTGGCCATATTACCAGTAAGGGAAATCAGCTCTTACCTCACATTTTGCATGTGTTTTAGGCCTTCACTCACAGTTTTATAGCAAAATATCAACATGTTTTAATGTTATCTAATATGTGTTGGTTATATAATACAACAAAGTTCCACAAATTTAAGGTTTATTTGATGGATTCTTGTAGTCATGGAAACAAGTTGCTATTAATTGGCATCAAAAGAGCAGTTGCCAAGGAAATGTCGAAAATCTGTTGCTCATTGGCTGTTGAAGCAAGCAGTTGCTCTGGGAAACATTGCAGAAACCTGTAAGTTCCGTACGCGCGCATTTGTGAGCGCGCGAGGGAGAGAGAGAAGGAGAGCGAGCGGGGAGATGAGGTTGTCATAGAAACCAGGCTGTGTATCTAAGAGAAGGCTCACGGGGATTGGAGGAGGAAAAACGCCAGTCGGCCGATACAGGAGCAGGACTGTCAATCATACAGCATCTCCCTCCAGTTGAGAGTGCAGCGATAGAGACGTACGGTGGAGCGCCGGACACTCTGCGATCATCGGCATCTCTCAGAAAAATAAAAGCAAGATACGCTTTGAATCATGGCAACCATAACGTGCACCAGATTCACCGAGGAATACCAGATGTTCGAAGAATTGGGCAAGTAAGTTCATAAAAGAGAGTCGTAAAATGTCTCTAAAGTGTTTTAGTGTTCAAGACTGAACAAATGGTAACAATAAATGTATTAGTTCTGATGAGACAGGTAAGGTGGGCTGAGCCGTACCTTAGAGCATGGCATGTCATCACACAAAAGAACGCACGTTGTAGCTTAACAAACCACAAAAAGGCCGGTGCGACTAAGGGGTCCCGACTGACTGTTTTCAAACTGCAGTGCAGCTTACCTGGAGAGTGCGAGCGAGGATGCCGCGGGATATTTAAAGAAGTCCACCGATGCAGAGACGAAAAATAACGGTAGTTAGAGCCGCGCAAAAAGAAACACGCGCACACGCGACAGCGCTGCAGTTAAGCTTCAAGATGGCAAGAGTGATACGCACAGATCCTAACAAACTGGACGAATTAAAACCCCTGCTCGCTAAAAGTCAACTCTTATGTTTACCGCTCCCAAAATTTACCTTTTTTGAAAGCGTTGAAAAATTGAGTCACTTCAGTGCATCCAAAATTTCTGGCTTCGGGGATGCTGTTTAAAGGTCTGGAGTGGCCACTAAACTCTTATGCAAGATTTCGCCAGACGTTAGCTCGTCGTGTATGCGTTGGGCTGCCATAAAACAAACATCTGAGAATTCTTTATTCGCTTTGCCCTAGACAGCAGCCGATCGAAATAGCAAGGGATACAAGGCAGGAACTGGCCCGGGACGGTCGCACAGGCTCTCGAGCTCCCACACACCCGGTTTTGAGGCAACAAGTATAATATGCTGGGAGCAAATTTCCCCGAATACGGACTGAATACAAATAATCCTGCACACCGTATCACCCCATATGAACACAGCCGACACTTATAGTATTTAAAGTCTTATTCTACAAATTGAATCGGCTTACTGAGTTACATATTGTGCGAAATCGGTAAGAACAATGGGGACGAATTATCCACTTGAAATTTTGAAAAGCCAAACTGCTGTTTGGACTCTCGATAAATCTTGCATGTAGTGACCATCTCAAGACTTTTCGGTCCGCTTGACAGAAAGGCTCTGAAGGCATCCACATTCCAGCGCACTTTAAGGAATATCGATTATCTCCGCTTTTACCTCAGCCCAGCAAATCGCCAGTGTTTATTAAGTTAGATCTTGTTGTGTCAAACTAACGTTTTAAAGTGTTTGGAGGGTGGCATTGTTTTCGCACGTACACCTCTAAGTGTCCATTTAATACCTACAATTTTGCTTCGCTTGTTTCGCTAATTTACATTCATGCTACTTCACTGTAGCTTCTACGGCGGCGACACGGTGGCGCAGTACTCAGAGTTGCTGACACACATTTTCAGAGACGAGTACTTGTCTTCTGTCACTGAAGCCCGTCTCCTTTCTTCCTGTGTATCTTCTTTCTAAGATGTGCATGCGAGTTTAAAAGGAGGCTCTCGTGTTGGCCCGAGTGAATGAGTGCGAGTGTATCGGCGGGGCTCTTAAAATTTTCGACTCAACAGTGGCACTTGGCGCAGTGATAGCCTCTCAGTAAGGAAACCAGGGTTCACCTCACGGGTCCTCCCTGCGTGGAGTTTGCATATTCTCCTCGTATCTGCGTGGGTATACAGGTGCTCCGGTTTCCTCCCAATGTCCAAAGACATGCAGGTTAGGTGACACTGAACTGGCTCTGCTGTGTGTTTCGGTTTGTCCTGCGATTGATTGGCTCCCTGCATAGTTTGTTCCTGCCTTGCCCCAAATGCTTGTTGAAATAGGCTCCAGCGCCCAGATCGAGGTCTGAATTAAGCGTGTTAGAAAATGACATGATAAGAGAATTGCAGTTTACCCATTACTTGACAAAGAATCGTTTAATTCTGGGAAAGGTTATTTGCATGTGAAATTGGTCCTTTAGGCTTTTTGAAGGATCCTAACAAAATTGAACTCTTTAAGGTTACCGTACGCAGCATTTTAAAAATCTAACCATTAGGGTTTATACACATCTGTTATCATCTACTCTATCATTGAGCCTGTTACAGATCTAAATAAATAAAAGGTTTCTTCTGGAACTTTAGTGTGGATGAGAACCAAAAATGGTCCCTCTGTGACATCGCTCTAAACTTGACTTTTGATCTGGCGACTTTATGTGACATTTCAACACGGCATACAGTATTATGGTTTGATTTGAGTGCCTTTCTATCGGCTCAGAACATGTTTTAACTTGACAGTTAAATGCATTAAATTAACCCTATGATGTTTTTACTTGGCGTCACGGTGGCGCAGTGGGTAGTTAGGAGACCCGGGTTCGCTTCCCGGGTCCTCCCTACGTGAAGTTTGCATGTTTTCCCCGTGTCTGCGTGGGTTTGCTCCGGTTTCCTCCCACAGTTCAAAGACATGCAGGTTAGGTGCATTGGCGATTCTAAATTGTCCCTAGTGTATGCATGGTTTTGGGTGTGTGCGCCCTGCGGTGGGCTGGCACCCTGCACGGCGTTTGTTTCCTGCCTTGTGCCCTGTGTTGGCTGGGATTGGCTCCAGCGGACCCCCGTGACCCTGTAGTTAGGATATAGCGGGGTGGATAATGAATGAATGGATGTTTTTACTTACTTTATAATATATCGGAACATTAATCCTCTGTATAAAGCAGCCGTAATTTGCACAGCAGTTAACGTCGACACTGCGCACCAATGTTCACGTGACATTTTAAACGGATTAATTCCAGTGTCACAATCCGGATCGGCGACAGATTGGTGCGCAGCGTTTTCGGAAGTTTTTAAATCTGGCCTGAAACGTGTACCTTAGTTAAACACTTTGGTAAACGCACACCTATCAAGAACCAAATGTAGGCCTATTACCGACTGTGCCCATCCAGATGCCAAACCTGCTGTATGCATAGTAGGGTCGCGTGGAAGCGTTTTTTAGAGTTTTTAGATGTCCGCTATGTTCGTTTAATACAAAAATTATACATTTAAACAGGGGTTTTAAAAGCGCGGAGCTTTCGCACCTCTAATTTGGTTTAAATATTTGTTTTGAAATGGAAGCGGTGTCCACTTCTCGAGTTAGAAATCATTGTTATCCATGCCACGATTTCAGAGGCCATGCATGTTTGGCTATCGTATATGGCACCTTTCACAACAAGCCATTTCACAAAGCTCTGCACACTTAATAACGATGGAAGAATAGTTCAGAAAAAAGTACCGTGAAATTTGACAATAGATAAATAAATAAATAAATAATAACAACACGAAATAGGAGTATAAATAATTAACTGTGTCACAAAATATTTATTTATGTATTACTTATATATCCATTTATTTCACTTTCACGCACATAAAACGAAATAAGCCTTGAAATGAAACCTGTCACACTCATCAAAATTGAGATGGCGAGAGTACTGATTTTTTACTGGTAATTAGTTGGTAGAGCGTAGGTGAAACTTCGGCTATCATGTGCTACTTTCCTATAACAGGCACGTCAGGTGAAAACTCCTAACGATGAACTAAAGTAATCGCTCTTCACAGTAATTCTAGACAACTTTTTTTTCTGGCACTCGTATCAGACGCGCACAGTCACAATTTTGAGCATGCGCAAAGACCCTCAGCCAGACACCGTTGACTCTACGGGGGATTCACCAATCACATAACAGTATTCGTTAGAGCCCGCCCACTCAACACTGACCGGTGAAAGTGCAGTTGTCTTTTTAAGGCTTATAGCAAGTTGAGTGTGGTGTCAATAAAATAAATAAAACGAAGAAATCATTCAATAAATACATAAACCAGAAAGAAAAATGTCTTTCTGCCAAAACATACCTACAATTTATGTTATTTATTTATTGTCACATTTCACATTACTTTTATATTTATTTTTCAATTTTCCCCGAAGTATTCCTCCATGATATCACATATTATGTAGCTTAAACAATATCCAAGATGGGCTGTAACTGAGCAGACGTTTGTGAATTCATTCATTAATTAATTTTGTGGTGAGCTATCTTAACTGTTTCAGTTTCCTTGGACCATTCGTTTAGGAATCCCGTAACCAGTAGGCGGCTCTACTCAGCTGGGAGGAATATTAAACCCCAGACGTGCTCTTCCTTTGATTGGTGGTATGATAATTAAGGACCACATTTTAGTCAAACACCTCGACATAAAATTAAGATTAAAGATCTAAGGAAGGCTTGCCGATTTTAAAATGTAAGATGAACTGTTTTACATCGGTGTTGATCCTCACACAGAAAACACAAATGCATTTATTGGCATTATGGTAATGCCGAATGTGAAACAATTCATCTTCCTTGAAAACGCTCCAAAATTCCAAAAGGGGGGATTTTGAGCTCGGCGGCAGTAGAAGTGCATACGGCTGATTAAACCCCAAGCTGACTTTGCTGCTACGCAAAATCAGATGCCTTACTTACAGGGAAATTTCTGCCAAAAAAAAAATGTTTTCACTGGCAATGGATTTTGTGTCAGATGGTGTCAGCCTAGGATACCATCTGAAACGGCCGAGTGTTTAGTGTCATAATTTCAGCCTTTAATCCAGTCTTGAGCCGATAAGGAGACGAGAATAATAATAAAAAAAAATGTTACTGTGAGTAGCGGCCGCTGTGCGTGTGTCGCCGGCTCAGTCAGCACTGAGGGCAGCCCTACACTGGAAATGACACGACAAAATAACTAAACACGGCAGTGGTCATTCTGTTATAAGAAGAAAAGTGTCCCACTGTTTAGACTTCAGATTATGCTATGTTAGCTAGTACTAATGTTACTAGTACATTAAGCCAGGGGCGGCACGGTGGCGCAGTGGCAGCGCTGCTGCCTCGCAGTTAGGAGACCTGGGTTCGCTTCTCGAGTTAGTCCTCCCTGCGTGGAGTTTGTATGTTCTCCCCCTGTGTACGTAGGTTTCTTCCCACAGTCCAATGACATGCAGGTTAGGTGCACTGGTGATTCGTAATGTGCTGTGCCGTGGGCTTGCGCCCTGTGTTGGCTGGGACTGGCTCCAGCAGACCCCCGTGACCCTGTAGTTAGGATATAGCAGAATGGATGGTAAGTCAAGCAAAATGACACCTTTTATTGGCTAACTAGAAAGATTAGAATATGCAGGCTTTCGAGGTATATTGCCACTTAGCCAATAAAAGGTGTCATTTTGCTTGACTTCTCTCTCTATGTTAGCTATGAATTCAAGTTTATGAAGTAGACAAACGAATTCTTATACATCTGAGGTAAGGAGTTAACCCGGCCGAAGTGAATAGACTGTCCATTTCTAAATGATAGAAACGTAGTTATAAAAACATTAAACCGGTCAGATACTATATACATGTAGCACAATTGTAAAAGTTTTGACCATATTAAAATAAAAAAGGAAGGCAGCTGGGCATAGCGGTTAAGGCTTTGGACTTCAGACCATCAAGTTGTGGGTTCAAATTCTGCCATTGGCACTGAGTGACCCTGAATAAGTCACTTGACCCGCCTGTGCATCAACTGGAACACTAAAAGAAATGTAACAGATTATACCCTAAATGTTGTAAGTCACCTCGGATGAAGGTATCATCAGCCAGATAAGTAAATGTAAAAAGGGTCTTGTTCAGAAAGCGGACACCACTTGAGACGACCATCCCCTCGCCCAAACACTAACCTTAAGGTCAATAAAATAGGTCCCTGAGATTAAGTCACTATTTTAGGGCTACAATGATAACAGAAATGTGAAACCTACTTATATACCTAATGATAATTACTGTGAAACAACCAAGTGGTGTCCGCTTTCTGAACAAGAGCCTGTAAAAATAATAATCTTGTTTGCAGTTCCTTTATCATCACTCTTACAAATATCATTTCTTCAATGGCACTTTACTGGGTTGTGTGGCTCCTCGCAGACTCAAAGAGCCATTTAATTCAGGGAAGTGTTCTTGTACATGAAATTAATTCTTTGGGCTTTTAAAAAGGTTCCTAACATGTGGACAAGACATACATCTTTAACTTTTAAAAAGAATGGTTCTTTAATGGCACTTTATGTTTATTTACTGGGTTGTGTGGTTCCTTGTAGAACTTTTGCTTGACAAAGCACCATTTTATTCTGGTGAGGGTACAATACATATGAAGTTGGTTCTTTGCGCTTTGAAAAACTTCCTAATGTCTAGAAGAAGTCTGACATTTCAAATGGATGTAAATAGCGGGACTCTATCAGATTAAGAAAACCCTGACATAGCGTGTGTTACAGTACAAGAGTCACCCAGTCAGTCATTTTCTAACCCACTTTGTCCTGAACTGGGTCACGAGGGGCTGCTGGAGCCTAACCCAGCTAGCACAGGGCACAAAGGTAGGGTCAAACCCAGAACAGGATGCCTGTCCATCGCAGGGTGAACCCACACACACATACACACACACACACACACACACACACACACACACACTAGTGACAATTTAGGGTCACCAGTCCACCTAACCTGCATGTCCTTGGACTGTGGGAGATAACCCATACGGGCACAGGGAGAACATGCAAATTCAATGCAGGGAGGACCGAGGAGGTGAACCCACAGTACGAGAGTCCTTTTAGAATTAAGAGCCATTGTTATGTTGTAAATCTGTTACCATCTGTTCATAGTCATTTACTGTATGGACCCATGTTGCAGATCCAAATAAATGATCGTGTGGATGGTTCTTTACGGAATCAAAAATGAATCTTCTATGGCATCGCCCTGAAGACCCACTCCGGTGCCTTTATTTTTAAGAGTGATAGGATACTAACAGATCAAGAAAATGTGAACTTACCCACTCTGACTGTATGCAGAAAGAGTCCTTTTTAAAATCAGGAACCCAGTGATATTTCAAATATCTGTTATCATCTATTTATGGCTATTTATGGATCCCCGGTTACAAATCCAAATGAAGAAAGGTTCTTTCTGGAGCCTTAATGTGAATCATTCTTTTGGGGAACCAAAAACGGTTCCCCTATGGCAGAGGTGTCCAACTTTGGTCCTGGAGGGCTGCAGGTTTTCCTTTTTGTGACTTTCTTAATCAGTGACCAGTTTCTTTTGTTAATTGATGTCTCTTTCCTTCATTTTATTTGCCTCGTTTTTTAAGATCCAATTCACTTAATTTGATGGCAGGCAAACAAACATGAGATGTGAAGTGAGCCAACAGATGACCAGCTAAGCCAAGGCCTCAAATTCCATCCAATTTCTTCCTTGGAAACCAACTTTTGAGGTTCATTAACTTCGTTATTTCATTCCAGGGCTTGCAGATGCTCTCATTCTGCCAAAGCGGACATTTCCAAAATTGTTGATTCTCTTTTGTCCGAGACCACCATCAAAGTGTTTTGTGGACCTGAGCAGACCAACATTGCTGAGACCTTCACCTTTCTCTTAATTTCAGATCTTGCTTGATGGGCACAGGTTAGCTGCTCATGTGTTGGTCTGTTTTGTATCTCAATATTGTTTGGCTGCTAATTAAGGATAAAAGAAGCAAATGAGGCAGATGAGTCTTAAATAGCAAGTCAATTAAAATTTGAACAAAAGAACTTATCACTAATGAAGAAAAGGGTTAGATGAAAACCTGCAGTTACAGCGGCCCTCCAGGATCGGAGCTGGATACCCATACCTTATGGCATCGCTCTGAAGATCCACTCGGACACCTTTAGTTTTAAGAGTGCATCTTAAGATGTGAGGCAACTGCTGTGCCTCCACAAGGTTCATAGACTTCCTATTGAGTGCATTATCTTCAAATGCGACACTTCCTTACAGCCATACTCTACATCAAAGTCTTAGCTGAGCTGGTGAAGTTATTTTTTATTGCATAATAGCACAATGTGAAACATATTATGTGTTATTATAATAGCCATAAATTTTAAAACCAATAGTCACAATATAGCAGATAATATCACACATTGAACATAAAGTGTGTGCAACGTGGCAGTTGGTTTTTCCCAAAGGAATGTGTAATGTATAACACACCTAAATCCACCTTAATAAAAGGGTAACTGTCTCTCTGTCTCTCTCTCTCTGTCCATCCAGTTGGTATGTCTCTGTCAATCCAAAAGTGGACATGTCACAAACATTTTTGGTAATTAAATGCATTGCATTTGTTATTCCAACACACAGCACATGACAAATGTTTTTAGTAGTAAAATGCGTTGTATTTGTCATTCTAACAGATGGCACATCACAAACATTTTTTGTAATAAAACGCATTGCATTTGGAATTTCTACAGATGGTGCCACACAAGCATTTACGTCAGTAAAACTAATTGCATTTGTCATTCCAACAAATGGGACATGACAAATGTTTTTAGTAGTAAAATGCATTGTATTTGTCATTCTAACAGATGGCACATCACAAAAGTTTTTGTAATTCAATGCATTGCATTTGCAATTTCTACAGATGGTTCCACACAAGCACATATGCCAGTAAAACTAATTAAATTTGTCATTCCAACAAATGGCGCATGATAAACATTTTTAGCAGTAACTAGGGGGCTCCAACCACTGCTCGCTTCACTCGCCCACCCCCGGGTTTGATTTAGCGGATATACAATTTAAAGAGATTGTTATTTTCATGGGAATTGTTACATATGCATTATTTTCACTTTTACTTTAAAACTTTTATAAAAACAATACTGGTTCTTTATTTCTGGCCCCAGGCGTGCTTAAATCTCTTTCTCACAGGACGTATAACGTGCTCGTGTTTTGAAGGGTGGGGGAGGGGAGGCTGATTGCATGCTAAGGAGATGCCGTCGGATAATCTGCTGGCTTGTTGCTGCTGCTGCTGGAGAGCTGCGTGTTCTGCTTGTCGCGCTGCGCGTCGATCATTGAAAAGCCAGTACAGCAGCTGTCCTTTTGCCACTTTGTGTCTCTGCTGCTCGCGTTGTAAAGGGGGGTTGAGAGGGGCTGAACGCATGACTAGGGAAAGCGGTCGGATCATCTGGTGGCTTGCTGCTGCTGCTGCTGGCGAACTGTGTGTTCTGCTTGTCACTTGTTTTAAGAGCTGGGTGCACATGATGTGTGTCTGCCAAAAGCATTCCAACAACTGCTAGGTTAATCATCCGTAAACTTGTTTTAAACGTTGTCTCATTTCCTTGTCTCTCGTGATGTTAAAGTGTCTCTCGTGGGACGTCAAATTGTCTTCCGAGAAGATCACATCTCGTCTCCCTAGTCTCCCTCCTAAGATTTTTTTTTTTTTATAATAGAGAGATATGCGTTGCACTTTCCATTCTAACAGATGGCACATCACAAACATTTTTTGTAATACAATACATTGTATTTGCCATTCCAACAGATGGTGCCTCACAGGCATTTATGGCAGTAAAACTAATTGCATTTGTAATTCCAGTATATGGTGCATCAGAAGCATTTTTAGTAATACTACGCATTGCATTTTCCATTCTAACAGATGGCACATCACAACCATTTTTTCGAATACAATACATTGTATTTGCCATTTCAACAGATGGGGCATCACTAACTTTTTAGTACTAAAATGCATTGCATTTGTGCATCACAAGCATTAACACAGCTTTTATGAACCCCATGCCAATTGGCATATAACAGAGACATGTGGATTGCTTGGTGAACTGCAAATGTTAACGCTGAGGTCTGTGACGATTATTTAGATTTCATCCCATCTTAGTCAGGTAGCACAGCTATCAAGGTGTATGTTGGTAATGTTTTGCATCTGGTTTGGGATGTTACTGTATAAAATACACATTGATAATGTTCTCTTTGTAACAGCCTTGTTAAGTGGCTACTGCACTGTTAAGCTGAGGCTGGGTCCATTAGCACAGTTGTGCCTCGACCCTGACATGTATAACAGTGCCCCTGTGTCTGTCTATTGTTATTTACAACATGAAGGTTATTCCATGTGACAATACACCGAAGATTTCATACAAAGGTGTGCATTGCTGTCTTGAGAGAAGTGGGGAAACTGGATCTAACCAGATAGAAGAAGATAGAAATAGAGATTTGAATCTAACTAGGATAAAGGAAGAAGTGGAAGGTCCAGATACACATCCTCACAAGAGGATAAGTCCATTCCACATATTTATGTTTCTTTATGTAAAGAAAAGCTTTAAACATTTGTATGTAATATACTGTACTCTTAACCAGTTTCCGCTATATTGTAAAAACTCTTGAATTTAATTCATGGGGCATTAAGGTTAGACTACACTGCGTACTGGTGAGACAGCACCTGGGATACTGTATGTAGTTCTGGTCACCACGCTACAGAAGTGACATAACAGCTCTTGAAGATGTGCAGCGGAGAGCAACCAGATGCATCCCAGGACTTAAGATCATGTCCTACTGTGAGTGAACTCTTTAGTCTCAAGCAGGAGAGAGGAGTATGTGGGGACCTAATCCTGGTATTGAAAATTCTCAATGGGATCAATCCAGCCATATTCCTTCAACTCACACTGCAAATCCCACATTCCGGGACACCAGTGGAAATTAAGGGGAAGTGCATTTAAGAGGGAAGCCAGGAAGCACTTCTTTACTCAGAGGTGGGTCAAATCATGGAGTTGAAGCAAAGAGTTGAGGGGATCTGGAAGAAAGCAGAGACCTTGGCCACTTTTAAGAAGGTTCTGGATGAAATATTGGGAGAGCTAAACAAATGAGCCTGATGGACTGAATCTCATCTGTCATTTTTTAATGTTCTTGTGTTGTTCTTACAGAGGTTAGAGTATCCTATAGTTACTGATGTCCTCCACCGATCATATTAGGATATTAGGGTTAAAGCAGGATCTCATTTTTCTCAAGAGAGTCACTGCAGCTTTGGTTATGTAACGTAAATTAAATCGATAAAAGAGAACTTACTTTTTACGCTCAGGTAAATTTAAACTTACATTCACAAATGGAGCTTGAATTATGCATCAAGTGCCCTCAGGAAGATGGACTGGAAGAAGCATTTCCAATTTATAATTGGCGACAGCCCTTATACAACGTAATTCCCATTTAAGTAAATGACTTTAAAACTTTCCAGCGTGGATCTTAGTTGCTCCTCCTTTTGTACTTCTTGAGTTGGCCTTTAGGCTTTAGCAGCTTGTCATTGTGTTTCCCTTGATTCTGTGTCATGAAAGCATTTCTTTTCAAGCTCTCGACTGTTAGGCCTTATGTTTTGCAAAGTACATAAGATGTTGGTGGTTTGAATCTTCTGATGGGTCTCATTATGAGTGTTCAGAGGTCAAGAAGCTTGAGCACAGTCAAACTTGTCTCAGTGGTGGCAGTGACCTGTACCAATCGTGCCAATTGCCTTCAGAAAATGTGATGTTCCTATGAAGCTTCTGTGAGGCAGCGTCCATTTCATTCTCTTCCCCAGTTGTCTTTATCCATCCATCCATCCATTATCCAACCCGCTATGTCCTCACTACAGGGTCTCGGACGTCCGCTGGAGCCAATCCCAGCCAACACAGGGCGCAAAGCAGGAAACAAACCCCGGGCAGGGTGCCAGCCCACCGCAAGGCACACACACACCAAGCACAATTTAGGATCGCCAATACACCTAACCTGCATGTCTTTGGACTGTGGGAGGAAACCCACGCAGACACGGGGAGAACATGCAAACTCTACGCAGGAAGGACCCGGGAAGCGAACCCAGGTCTCCTAACTGCGAGGCAGCAGCGCTACCCACTGCACCACTCCAGTTGTCTTTAATTAGATTTAAATCTTTTGGACATCTTTTCTGACAGTACCACTGTTCACTTTTTTCTTAAGCTGGCCTCAGTTTTTAAAAATGCAATGATGCCCATTAGGTGGTTTTGTGCTGCTGCCTACAGTGACTATGAAATTGTTGTAGGGGCCATAGTGGAAGGAGAGACTTCATCCTCCATACTGGCCAGGAAGCTATAATGGAATGATTGGGTAAATGGGCATACTGGGAGCAGTTCATTCCCCCACACGACAGGTGGCAGTATTCCTCCGGGCTGAACTAGATTAGGAGACCTGTGAGATGGCATGAGAGTTTGAGTCCTGAAACGCAGTCCTTATGGGGTCTTTGGTTACTGCCAGAGGGTGGACTGCTCTGGTTACCACGTGACCTGGAAGTGCTCTAAAAGACCACCAGAAGTAATTCCCAGGTCAGATTTAAAAGATAGTCCTCTGCCTCACTTGATGCAGTCAGAGTCGGGACCAGCGGGCAACACTCTATAGGAGGTAGAAGAAGAGAATTTATATTTGTGTATTGTGGTTGGTGTTTGTATAAGGAAGGTGTTGGAAGCAAATGAAAACCTTTTATTTAAACCAGGTATTACTGTGTCTGTGGTATGGGGCTCATTGTCTCCCCTTTGTGGTTACATTGCCTTTAAATAATAAGTCATCCATACCTCACGTGAACTGCTCCATGGTTTGGTTCGTACTGTGCCAAGACCACCACGTCCAAAGCGTTTTTGATACAGTTGTTTTGGTTTGCTTAATTATGATTCATGTGTTCAACAACAACAACAACATGAACTGGAATAAGGGGTTAAAAAAATTCCAAACAAATTTGCCATGAAAACACCCCAAAGCAATGTTTTGTTCTTCCTTGTTTTTTACATTAACATTTCATTTGGATTTGAGAAATGTACAGGTGTTCTTGGTGAAGGTGCCATATAAAAAAAGAGCTCAGAGGTACAGTCATATGAAAAAGTCATGTTGATCTATGCAGAGATTGAAGCATTTATATACAGTCATATGAAAAAGTTTGGGAACCCTTCTTAATTCTTTGGATTTTTGTTTATCAATAAATAGTTGAGCTTTCAAAGTAGCAACTTCCTTTTAATATGCGACATGTCTTATGGAAACAGTAGTATTTCAGCAGTGGCATTAAGTTTATTGGATTAATAGAAAATATGCAATATGAATCATTAAAAAAATTAGGTGCATACATTTGGGCACCTCAACAGAGATATCACATCAATACTTAGTTGCTCCTCCTTTTGTGAATATAACAACCTCTAGATGCTGTCCTTCTATAGCCTTTGATGAGTGTCTGCATTCTGGATGGAGGTATTTTTGACCATTCTTCCATATAAAATCTCTCCAGTTCAGTTAAATTTGATGGCTGTCGAGCATGGACAGCCTGCTTCAAATCATCAATCGTCAGGGGACTGTGACGGCCATTCCAGAACATTGTACTTCTCCCTCTGTATGAATGCCTTTGTAGATTTCGAACTGCGTTTTGGGTCCTTGACTTGTTGGAATATCCAACCCCTGCGTAACTTCAACTTTGTGACTGATGCTTGAACATTATCCTGAAGAATTTGTTGATATTGGGTTGAATTCATCCGACCCTCAACTTTAACAAGGGCCCAAGTCCCTGAACTAGCCACACAGCCACACAGCCCCACAGCATGATGGAACCTCCACCAAATTTGACAGTAGGTAGCAGGTGTTTTTCTTGGAATGCGGTGTTCTTCTTCCTCCATGCAAAGTGCTTTTTGTTATGACCAAATAACTCAATCTTTGCCTGATCAGTCCAAAGCACTTTGTTCCAAAATGAATCTGGTTTGTCTAAATGAGCATTGGCATACAACAAGCAACTCTGTTTGTGGTTTGAGTATAGAAAGGGCTTCTTTCTCATCACCCTGCCATACAGATGTTCTTGGTGCAAATTGTGCTGAATTGTAGAACGATGTACAGATACACCATCTGCAGCAAGATGTTCTTGCAGGTCTTTGGAGGTGATCTGTGGGTTGTCCGTATCCATTCTTACAATCCTGCTCATATGCTGCTTCTGTATTTTTCTTGGCCTGCCAGATCTGCAGGGTTTAACAGCAACTGTGCCTGTGGCCTTCCATTTCCTGATTCCATTCCTTACAGTTGAAACTGACAGTTTTAACCTCTGAGATGGCTTTTTGTAGCCTTCCCCTAAACCACAAGACTGAACAATCTTTGTTATCAGATCTTTTGAGAGTTGCTTTGAGGATGCCATGCTGTCTGTCACTCTTCAGAGGAGAGTCAAAGGGAAGCACAACTTGCAATTGACCACCTTAAATACTTTTTACCACTCATTATTGGACACTCCTGTCTATGAAGTTCAAGGCTAACAAGCTCATCCAGCCAATTTGGTGTTGCCAGTCATCAGCATTGAGCAGTGACGGGCATTCAAATCAACAAAATTACAAGGGGACCCACATTTCTGCACAGCCAGTTTTTCACATTTGGTTTAATTTCATGCAACTAAATACTGCTTCACTAAAAATCTTTATTCGGAAAACACCCCAGGACTCAGATGTTCCTAGGAAATGAAAGACATACCACTGTTATCTGTTTTGTTGAAAGGAGAGTCAATTATTATGCAGGCTGAGAGGGGTTCCCAAACTTTTTCATATGACTGTAAAAGGATACAATTGTCCATCAAAGCTTATTCATAATGGCCAGGCTGGGAACCAAGCCCATGACTCTGGAGTTGTGATGGAATCGCCATAACCAATGTGTCACCACGACAGAACCCAGTCAAGGTTGTTGTGTCATAATAAATAAAGTCTTTCTCAGGCTACATCCACACTACTTAGGGTTGCCAGATTAGAAAATTAGAAATATGGGACTCTCTTAAAATCTATCTCTATATATTACTACATATATAAATTTATACATGCCCCCTACACACCCAAACCAATATATTTTATAAAAGTAGAGACATAAGTTAAAAACATAAAGCAAGGATTTTAATGGGTTATGAGGAAAAACAAAAGTAAAATCATTTGAAAATTATTTACTGAAAGTGCAATTACATACACCACAGTTTGCTTCAAAACTGCTTCTGCCTTGTTTGGTAAATGTCCATTCCCTGGAATATTCAGTACGAAATTTACACTTAAGTTTTGGCATCTGGGATGGATGGATGGATGGATAGATTATTTTTTAATTAGAAAAAAAGTGGGCCGTGGCAAATAGTAACAACACACTTTGTTGACCGTCATTGGATGTTATAATGCTGATCCAGAACTGCAGAGCAGCGCGGCTGGAGACCAAAACGGTGAGAGTGTCGCTGTCCTCAGCCAACCACAGTAACTGAGCAAGTTGCAAACAGGCAGCAAACACGAGTTTCCTCATTACATCTGGGTTATTTTCATCAAGAGAGTCTGAGAAAAGAAAGTATAATTACTTATAAAGTTACAACTAAGTACCGTATGAAGGTAGTAAAAATATATTTTTTTACGAAATTTGAAAATGAACATTTGGGTGTTCCTAAAAGGTCAGTATGGGACAGGGGACAAAATGATCAAATATGGGTCATGCCCCACATATACAGTAAGGGACGTCTGGCAACCCTAACACTACTACATTTTTTTTTTAATAAATGCAAACATTAGTCCTCATTTTCACCATTCCTTTATACACTAACATCTTGTTTTTAACCTCTGAATACAGGGGCCTTTGAAAATGGCCTTCAAAGCTGTTTATATCTGACAGCATTGCGGTGCCGATGGGTGAAAATGAAAAGTTTTGACATCACACTGTGATTGGTTCATGCTTATCACATGACCCTTCCCTGATTGGATCGGTTCATAATTATCACATAACCCTTCCCTGGTAGGAGTGGGTCATGCTTATCACATGACCCTTCTCTGATTGGATCGGTTCATACTTATCACATGACCCTTCCCTGGTAGGAGTGGTTCATACTTATCACATGACCCTTCCCTGATGGGATTGGTTCATACTTTAACATGGCCCTTCCCTGGTAGGAGTGGTTCATGCTTATCACATGACCCTTCCCTGATGGGATCTGTTCATACTTATCACATGACCCTTGCCTGGTAGGAGTGGGTCATGCTTATCACATGACCCTTCCCTGATTGGATTGGTTCAAGCTTATCACATGACCCATCTCTGACGGGATGCTACTCATTACATTTTCTCAGCCTCTTTGCTCACCTTATACTCAAGTGTTACTCTCAATAATAATTTCACCTCATTGTCAAATCAAACAAAACAATCTGTTCTTTTTTGCTTTTCATGTTTGCCATTGTTCTTCTCTGTGTGTAAATGAAAGCTGTAAATGAATGTCTGGCTTGTTTTCACCGATGTGCACAAGTAGAATGTAAGCAAACCTGTACAGTATGTCATATGCATTTTCAGTCATATTAGCAGGGCTAGAGATACTACTTTCTTCAATGATGGGAAAGTGCTAGTATGGACAGAGATTGTTTTCAAATAATGATGCCATTTTTTCAATGATAGTGTAGTAGTGTGTGGCCATAACCACAGGATAGAGAATCAGTCCTTCTTGTATTACATTAAAGATGTCTTGGTTCAAAGCTAAACAGCCTCATAACCATTCCATGGAATTTCAGTCCTTAGCTCCATACATGCCAGTTTCACAGTGATGTGTATTTCCTTTTAGTTTGACATTTCTAAGACATGCCTGCTTTAAACACTGTTAACAATATTTACAGTGAAAGTTTCTATCCTTCATAAATGATTGCATTTTAGTATTGAACAGGGCACAAAAGCCTGCAGCAACAGAATAACAAAGCCATTACACCAAAAATACAGATCATGATTTCAGGATCCAGTTGCACTTGCCCTGCTGTGTTGGTTTTGCCCTGCAGCATTGCACAACATTAAGGACACAGACACGTTGCGCTCTCCATGTGTGGTTGTCTTGGATTTCTGGCCAGCTGCATTTACCTTATGGATGGTTATCTATGTATCATAAAATGCCAAGGTCTACCCATCTGTGTCCTGATTACTCATGAACTTAATTTTTGCCCGCGATTGAAAGCTTATGACCTGATACGTTCTGGAATTTTAAAGCATTTCATGTAGCAGCAAACTGACCTGGTCTTATGAGTTTTTTATGACAAGTGATAGGCAGACAAAGTGACATGTTGAAAAGAAAAAGAAAATGTGACATCTGCTGACTGTTAAGCAAACTGAATAGGCCAAAGACTTGATGAAGAACACCATAGCTGGAGGATGAAGAAGAAGAAGAGCAGTGCCTTCTTCTGAGAATCAAGTGTGGAAAAAAGAATAGAAAAGCAATAAAGACAGAGAAATGTGCTTGACCAGGGGTCTGCATGTAACCACTCTAGAGAGAATGATGAGTGTCAAGAGTGGGATACAGGAGGCTAGAACGACAAATACAGAGAAATGCATGTGACTGGGGGTCCACATGTAGCTGCTGAGGAGTGTCAAGTGTGGGTGTGGAGTACAGAATGCTAGATCGACAAAGATGGAGTGTAACAACTGGGGCTCCGAGTATAACAACTGGGGCCAAACTAAAGAGCGTCAAGTGCAGGACTCAGAATGCAAGTATGGCAAAAATGGTTACATTCTAGGGCTAGAACCTTGATCATGGTCTTGATCAAAAGCATCTTGGCAAACGTGCTTGCACTTATTGGTTTCTTATGGTGAAGTGACAGGCAAACAAGGAGGCTGATGCTATGTATATTAGTAATGGATACAGAATGCTTGAACAACAAAGATGGACAGATGTGTGCAGCCAGTGGATTAAGTGTAACTACCAGCTGATGAGCATCAAGTGTGGGATACAGAATGCTAAGATGGAGAAATAAAAATGTGCCAGAGGTCCATGTGTAGCTACTGGGGCGAGAATAAACAGTGTCAAGTGTGGGATACAGAATGCTGGAATGATAAAGATGAAGAAATGCACGTGGTCTTTATATTTTAGGTACGTTAGGGGGCTTCGCTCCCTACTTGCTTCGCTTGCCAAACACCCGTTTTTGTTTTTCTGGATACACACTTTTAAGATTTTTTTTCTTTGAATTGTTGCTATTACATTTGTTTCACTTTTATTTCAGAAATTCTGTAAAACCAATATTTGGAATCTTTTCAGTACTAACGTGCTGAGTCTTTTTAATGAGGTCAGTGAGACGTGAGTTTAATGACTTTGTACCATAATTCAGGGTAGCTTTCTCTGTTTGGAATTTCAGAACAGACAAAATGAACTTCATCATCAGCAGTTAATCATTTTTTTTTTGCAAAGTAACCAATAAATTCATGAGCGGTAAACTCCGTTTTCAAAATTCTCTTGACTTAAACTTCAAAGCCTTTCAATATTTACATACCAATGTCCATATATTCGATCTCTATTCTCCGAGTAATAATTTCTCTTTCTTTGCGCTAATGCGATGTTTACTGTCTTTGTTTTGACACGGTCGTTTGCTGCTTTCATATTCTGTATCTTGCTCTGTATGTGTCTCGCGCCTACGTTTTTTTTGAGTCTTTTGAATTGCAGTTCTCATTTTCTCTAACCTGCTCTGCATGTGTTTGGCTGTCCTTGTTTTTTAGCCTTTTTATGACGTTTTACTTTGTTTTCTACTCTTTGTCTTTTATTTCTGACCTCGTTTTATCCTGCTTTTTTTTCAATGCCACCTGGTCCGTGGTGATTATTTTCCCTTTTTCGAGTAATAATTTCCATTTGTTTGCGCTCCTGCGATCGTTACTTTCTTTTTTTTTATACTTTTTAATTTTCCTACTTTCATATTCTTTAATTTTCTCCACATGTGTATCGCGCCAACATTTTCTTTTGAGCCTTTTGAATTCCACTGCTTTCATAATCTCTGACCTGCTCTGCATGTGTATAGCGCCAACATCCCGATTGGACATGCTTTTTTTTTCAATTCCACTTGGCTGATAATTACTTTCCATATTTTCTGAATTTGCATCTAGATTATTCTTTTTCTTTTTTTTTTCTCTCCAACGCTTTTGCGTCTCTTTTCTCCGCGCTGCTTTCTTCTTCACTTAGTCGTCTATGTTTCATTTATAACGTATTGTCTTTATACACTTTATATGCGCTGAGAGCCCTGGATCTGCGTGTGCTTAAAGCCAAAACATGACTGAGTGTGTTCAAGTTGCTGGCTGCCCTTGCTATTTATTTGTAAGTAGGGCATGTCTTGCTAGAACCTCATGTTCTACGTCATCGCAAAAGACGGTCCTGGGTCAATCTCTTGGCACAAAGTCTCATGTTTAAGGTCCGTGGCCAATCTCTTTAGTCTTGCAGGTCTTTTAAGTGTCTTCCGTGATCTTAACATGAAGATCACGTATCGTCGCCCTACTGCTTTTCTCCAGGATTTTTTTGTTTATAACAGGGAGACGTAAACATCCATCCATCCATTATCCAAACCCGCTATATCCCAACCACAGGGTCACAGGGTTCTGCTGGATCCAATCCCAGCCAACACAGGGCACAAGGCAGGGTGCCAGCCCACCGCAGGAGATGTAGACATCTCAAACAGAAAGAGTTTGCTACTTTATTGGAAGTCAGCAAAAGAGCAGATGCTGGATACCTTGGCCACTTTGTCTTTCTTGAGGACCATGCCAAAGTTGAGGCTAATTGTTCTCCTGCTTTAGATGTGACACTCTTCACTCTGCTTCAGGCAAGCAGTCTGCTGCTATGTTCGCACGGACCATCTCTGCTGGCTGCGCCTTTGGATGGCAGAACACTGCTAAAGCATTCCGTATCCATGGAGACAAAGGCTGCACCGAATAGAAATAACCCCTGGAGAAACATGTGCTTTAGCAAGAACAGTGGGGCAATGGCGCTTGAATAAATAAGCCATTTTGAATGTCACCATGATGGAGCAGGTATTCAGTGTTGGATCAGTCAAGCAAGCTGTTTTATATAGTACTTTGTATGGTGATTATTACTACAAAGCATATTACTGAGACATCATTATTTCAGTTACTCAGCACAGTTAGGCTTGTCTACTTACAATGTCTCAGCAGCCTGCACTCAAGGAATTAGCATTTTCTTTTATAATTTCTTTCTTTAGCAGTGAACATTAGAACAAAAGAAATTACAGAGCAATTTAATATGCAACAATCATCTTACATTCTTGTCAGCAAGCAATATTCATAAAGACAGTACTGAAAGACACTGAGCTACAATGCAGAGTAAATAGTAGTGGTTCTCAAACTTTTCAGCCTTGGCACCCAGTTTTAACCATTTTGGCTCAGTGATGATCTTATATTAGAAAACTAGCTGTGCTACTCATCTAAGACAAGTTGAAATCTAAATAATGAAAATACACCATGCAATTCATATCTTTCTGTTATAGGCCATTTGGGATGGAATTTGTAAATGTTTGTGATGCACTTTATATTGAATATGACAAATACAATGCATGCGCCTCTGTTATATGCCATTAGATATGGGATTTGTAAAAGCAGTGTTAATGTTTATGATATGCCATCTGTTAAAATGGTAAATGGAATGCATTTTATTACTAAAAATGTTTGTGATACGCCATCTTTTGAAATGATCTCTTTGGAATGATAGCAACAAGACGGACACGGATGCACAGGCACTTATCTTTTTTTTTTAAGGAGGATAATTTTGATGTAAACAAGCCAACATTTTCCCTAGAATGGCACACATTAACACATAACAGTAAATACACATTCAATATTCAAATGCAGTGTACATAATAGATGAAATATGCATGGCACTCATTCAAAAATATCTCCAGGCATGGGTGTTTAAAGCTGAATGAAATTTACTGTCTATTTGTGTTTTTATTTGGTAACCTGGGCTTGTATGATTTTCACAAGTTTGCCGATATCAGGGGTAAATGACAAGAGAGCAGAGAGGATTATGTTTGTTGGTGTATCACTTAACTGGAATTTTGGTGCGCCTATCAACTCTATGAGGCAAGACAAGCTGCTCTGCAATTTGACAATGTGACGTGGAATGAGATGATCCCCGAGTTCCTGCTGGCTTGTGGTACAAACTCTCTAGAGTGTTTTTTTGTGAAGCCTTGAAAGTAGAAAACTGCAGACAACAGCCACTGATCACCACACTTCACTGTAAAAAGTAAATGTATACTGTATATTCTGTTTGGTTTAGATTAATGGGATGAATCTTGTAAGGCTGATATGGAATTGAAAGAATTCGGAGAAGGTGATGCTACAGGGCATTTGAAGAACTTGTCAGTGTATGCTGGCTTTCTTCATGAAGCATGCAGCAAAGTGTATAACAGGTTGTCATCTACTCATAATCGGACTTTAAGCAGTCGCAGGAGCAAAATGTCCCTTTGACTTAAAACTGGAATCTGCAATCAGTGGTCCATATGACATTAAAGCAGTGGATTATTTAATTTTTTTGTTTTTTTAATTTAAGGTGGAGACAAATCTATGGAGTCCAGAACCCAAATGTTGAGAAACACTGGTATATAATACCTTTAATAATATTAATAATAATAATATATAATAATAATAATAATTATTATTATTATTATTATTATTATTATTTACATCTATATAGCACTTTCTCACTACTCAAAGTGCTTTATGCAGTGAGTGGGGTGTCACTCTAACCACCATTAATGTTGAACATCCACCAGAATGATGTGACAGCAGCCATTTTTGCAATATGAACTGAATCTAAAGATACAACTCTCGGTTTACCAGTTTATCTACATCTCTCTGCTGACCATATGAGATCTCAAGTACAAGTAGCAGACTGGTTAGGCTGATACTTCTAAATAATCAGAGAAGTTCACCAATTGGGGGAACCTTTGAGTAGAGTCACCGCTCCTTTGGATTGAGAGAAGTCAGCTGAGGTGGTTTGGGCATGTGATAAGAGGGGATGTTGGGGTTTCTGCTAGAGGTGCTCCAGACACATCCCACTAGGATGAGACCATGGGGTACACCAAGGACAACACTGGAGGGATTACATCTCTTTGAAGGCTTGGGAACACTTGAGGATTCTGCAGGAAGTGCTGGAATCTGTAGCTAGGGACAGGGAAGGCTTGGCTGACCTGCTGTCACAGTGACCCTTACCAAGCAAAGCAGCATCAGAAAGTAAGAAATGAGATGAGCACAGAATGAAATAAAAAGAGCAGAGGTGTAGGGTCAAGACGTATGGGTTTTGAAGGTAAGCAAAATGAGAAGAAGGCGTAGCAGTGACGAGCGGATGGGTTTTTTTTAAGCCATTGCATTTTGATGAGTCTGAGATCAGATGAGAGCCTGATCGCCCAGTGTTTGCTCAAACAAGCCTCTTGATACACCTGCACAGATACACAAACTAGGGAATCCATCCAAGCAAGTAACTACTTGAATACCTGCACTCAAGTTCAAACACTTACAATTTTTCAGTTATTTTGAATAATACGTACAGTTCAATAAATTCATGGGAAGTTGGCTGCAGACACTAACAGTTTTTTTTGTCTTCTCAGGGGTGCATTTTCTGTGGTGAGACGCTGCGTCAAGGTGCTGTCTGGACAGGAATACGCTGCTAAAATCATCAATACCAAGAAGCTCTCTGCCAGAGGTAGGTTTGCAGTGTTGTTCTCAAATGCTCTGCATGGATTGCTGCATGGCGTCTATACAGTGAGAGAGAGTGTTCTGGGAAGAAAACTTCCTCTTTTTCTTAGAAGTTATTCACGGAGACCAGATGAGAATGACAGAGATTTGCATAAATGTCTTGGTCCATGGAGTGAGCAAGTAAACAATTTGTCTTCTTTTAAAATTTGCTATTACCAGTACGTCACGTCATTTTGCTCTTAATATGCAGAACTTTATCATTTAAACCAATCAACTACAGCCACCAGTGATTTTGTGTACATGTCGATTCTGCCATTACTCTAAACATTGCTTCGTTATTAGGTGTGTTTTGTGGATTTTCCGTTGAACCTATCACTGCTTGATAGGAGGAGCAATTAGGCTTTCCAATTAGTTTATCATTGCTTTTTAAATGGGTGTTCTTTATTCATTTACTTCATTTTAACCTTAGTAACAAACTCGTTGGCTCCTCTAAGATGAGGCAAAAGCCTCACGTGCCTAGGCTTCAAATAACATTTACCGTATATACTCATGGATAAGTTCTCCCGTGGGCTTGATTTTACTGTATAATTTCTGGTATTTTATAATGTCGGTCATATAAGTCGAATGCGGAAAACTCACACTATTGGTCCAACAAGTTATGATATGCTAACGCCCACCTGAGAGAGTAACCACAGAGCACACAGCCTTTTTTTTTCTATGTATTGTGCCTACGTGATCACACGGTAATACCCAAAATATTCCGAAGCGGTGTTTGCACTGATTTGTGTTTTTTGTATCTCACACCCTCATACATCTTTATCGTAAGAGCATCCCTTATCGACGATGGAGCATTCGATCAGAAGAAAATATGAAGTTGGTTTTAAAATAAACATCGTTGAAGTAGCGAAAGAAATTGGTAACTGCGCTGCTGCAACAAAATTCGATTCATCTGGGAAACTGGTGCGAGATTGGAGGAGGCAAGAAGATGTAAAAAAAATTTTAAGTTTTGCATTTTTGAATGGACATATAAGTCGGGGTCTGATTTTATGATTGATTTTTTGGGTTTCAAGACCCGACTTATACGTGAGTATATATGGCAGTTAACTCTTTAGTTACATTCAGTTCTTATCCTTATGTTATAACTTCATATAAGTACATACTTGTATTAAGTTGTAAAAATGATATATTACCTGAAAATATTAATTAAAAATTCTATATGTATTTCCCCCCTTCCTAAAATTCCACAAAGAGCACCATTATTTAATGTGGGAAACTATGATGCAGTTGATTTATTGATTTATTTAATCACAACTAAGTGCCTCTAAAGCACATCACCCTAAAAATTCTGGATCTTTTCCAGTTTGTTTACCATCCCAATTGCTCCATCATTGATGCCATAGCCACTGCATTCCATCTGAGTCTGGCACACCCAAAGTGTTGAGACATATACTTGAGGATGTTATTCTTGGCCTTCTGCTCTGCATTCAATACAGTTATCCCTTGTGAACAAGCTTGCTCTATTAGGTCTAGAAACCCCCCTTCATAGCTGATAATAGACAGACCCCAGTCTGTCCGAGTTGATAACAGTTCATCAAATACCATCCTTCTGAGCACTGGTGTCCCCCAAGGCTGCATCTTGAGTCCTCTGCTCTTCATCCTGATGACCCACATGTTCTGTGAAAAGTGCTGCATGAACAACATCATTAAGTTCATGGACAACACAACAATGATAGACCTCATCAATGGTGATGATGAGATTTCTTATAGAGAGAAGATCAAACAAGCTGTGATCTGATATGAGAACAAATACCTGACCCACAGCTTTGATAAAACAAAGGGGATCAATGGCAACTTCAGGAAGAACCATGCCACCCACCTTTCTCTCTCTATTACTGGCTCCACTGTGGAGTCAATCAGGACCACAAAGCTCCTGGAAGTGGACATAACAAATGATCTCTGATGGAACCGATACAACTTCTCCTTAGTCAAGTGGGCACCTAAGTGATCACATTTCATGGGTTGCATGAGAAGAGCTTGTCTCTTCCCACTCACGCTCACCACATTTTGCAGATGCAGCATAGAAAGTTTGCGGATCAACTGCATCTCTGTCTGGTAACAGGCTATAATGTCTCTGACAGAATGTCTCTTCAGAGAGTGGTGAGAGCAGCTGGGAGAATTCCTGAGGCATCTCTCCCTTCCATTAGCAAACATCCATCAATATTATTAAGAGACTACACTCACTCCAACAATGGTCTGCTTGTGCCTCTGGGAAATGGTACTAAGATATATGGTGCAGAAGTGCCACATTTTATAAAAAGCCTTTTGAATGTTAAACAATGATCAGTCTTTTAATACAGTGCAATCTGGAAATCATTTGTGCAATATCTCTGATGTTTAATCTTGTTATTCTACAGTAGTTGTTATCCTTCTTATTTTTGTTGCCTATTCTTACATATAATTGGGCCAGGTGACACAATTTTGTTCTGTTGTGCACACCTGAGTTTGGTTTTGAATGACATACGAAATTAACCTTGAACCTTTTCATTCTGCCAGAAGGGTGTTTGAATCTGCATCATGATCACCTTTCTATCCAGTGGGTGAATAAAGGTTCAAGGTGGGGTGCTGCCCTCATTCGGATGTCTTGCCGACACATTAAATATTGTGGTTCAAAGCATAGGTAGCTTGGAGTCACTTATGGCATGAATATGCTCAGCCACTTTCACCAGATGGCCAGGGAGGTGATTTTAGCTCCAGAGAAACAAAGTTGTCAGTGTTGTATACGAAATCGACACATGCGAGTGATGAATAATGAGCACAGTGACAAGCTGGAGACAGAAAGCAAAGCAGTTTGTGTTTGCATAGCAGGAATGTTAAGATAATCTCTTCGCTTACATTCCAATTAGCTTGCAGGTAGCTTAGCACAGCACCGAGCAAATTGCAGCCTATTAACTAGATAATTGCTCTAATTGCTGTTTGCTGACGCTCAGCTACGTTAAACACGCAGAAAGCGACTTCTTCATTTTGATTTTCCTCCACCCTCTTTGGACGCAGGTAGTCACTTATTGTGCTTTGTGCGTTCCCTTATCCAACATTACATAACATTCTCAGATTGGCTTAATCCAGTTTGGGGAGCTGTGTCCTATGTGGATGGCTCTGACTATAGGCAGGAAGCAACCCATACACTTCCACTGAGGGTTGGGTTAGAATGCCAGCCTGGAGATGATGTTCAAGAAAAACCAGATTACATGGAGGAAAGCTACTCCCAGGTATTGTGATAGTCCAGACTGCCCCCTCATTCACTGGATGCTTCTGGGAGCCTCTTGAACCCGGAATCGTCAATAGCTGTAAACTGAGATGAGCCGGGCAAATGAGGACAATCAGTCAGCAAAGGGTTGGGGCAGAAATGCCTTTCTCTCTATTATAAAAGGACATCGTGGGATGAGACTTTTTCGGAGATAATTTCAACTCTCGCGAGAGATAATTTCAGGTCCCGCGAGATGAGACTTTTTGCCAGGAGATTTTGACAAGTCCTGCCCTCTTCTCAAACATTTACAACCACGCCTACGGTCCACTCACTTCTCATTCGTGTGAATGCTATTGTCAGACAGAGTTCCTGTGCTCTCAGCTCCAAGCGGGGTCAGAAATAAAAGACAAAGCGTAGAAAACAAAGTAGAACGTTGTAAAGAGGTGATACACACGTAGAGCAGGTTAGAGATTATAAAAGTACTAAAATTTGAAAGTCTCAAAAAACTGATAGGAAAGATTGCATTAGCGCTAACAAACGGAAATTATTACTAGGTGAAATAACGGAACAACGAAAAGAGATCGAATATATGGACATAGGTGACATGACAGAAGTATGTAGATATTGTTTGGCTTTAAACTTTATGTCGGAGACTTGTAGATTGTCTAATTCGTGTTGCCATCAAGGAAAAGTAGAGTTTCTTCCCAATGAAGAGGCCTATCCGTGAGAATTCAAAGATTTGTAGTTTGGTGAAAGTGAAATCCGCATACGCGAGCTGCAGATACGCGAAGTGGCGGGTGCGTAGTGTAGGCCGGGGGGTTGGAAAGCGAAGTGAGCAGGGGGCAAAGCCCCCTAGTATTACAAAAAAAACACAAAGAGTTCAAAAGTTTAACCTCCATACTTTCAATTCTCCTTTACTGATCTCATCATTATCGTTCTGATCTGTTCCACTTTCTAACATGCAGGCATCTTCTATAACCTGGATTAGGGGCAGGTGCTGTCCTCCATCTACTCCGAGGTGTGAATGAGGTACCTGACTGACCTGTCGACTTTACACATGAATGCTCGATCAGCCAAGTTTCTCAATCAATCCCGGAAGAGGTGCATGCACGTGCACATGTGTATCCGCACCCGTTCAGAGTCTGAACGCTCCGGGACTCGATTATTTATTTCAAGTCATGCTCCGCCATAGGCCTCTCATCACAGGCATGGGATATGAACCCAGGATGCTGGGTAGCAGCACTGGCCTCTGCTCTAATTCGTAATTCTTTCCAAAACTCTGGTCGCAGCCTGATTTGGTCGTGACCCGAAGTAATTTCCTCCGTAGGATTGTATGTAAATACAATTAATCCGTTCTGGACCGTACGAGCTGTATGTAAATATATATTTTGTTAATGATTTTTAAGCACAAAAATAGTTAATTATATCATAGAATGCACAGTGTAACAGTAAACTAAATGTAAAAGCATTGAATAACACTGAGAAAACCTTGAACGGAGTAAACTAACATTGCAAGAGTTCACGCTATAGCCTTACGAACTGCTAAAATAATGAACATTTGGAAAATCCATAATTTATACAAAAACTAACCATAAACAACCAAGAAAACTAACCTTGCATAAGTCGAGTTCTGGCATGAAGGAAGTGAGGAGGAACTGGGTGGAGAGGAGATTACAGTTTTGAGGTAAAGTCCCTCTGCGCGATGCACGTCTGACTGATCTCATCATTATCAATCTGATCTGTTCCACCTTCTAACACCTTCATGTGCAAAGTCGACAGGTCAGTCAGGTACCTCATCAGTACAAGGCGTGACTGAAAACATGCGTAAATCACCGGCGCGTACGAACCGAAAGGGAAACGAAATAGAGCACACGGAGTTCACAGCGAATGCACAGGGAGAGACTGAACACGTGCGGAAATCATCGGCACATACGAACTGGAAGGGAAACTGGCTTGTTCGTATACCGAGTGTGTGGTAGTGAACAGATACAAAAGTTTGGCCAACTTTTTGGTCGTAACCCGATTTGTACGTGTTCAGAGACATTCGTGACCCGAGGTTCCACTGTACCTTTAGTCAATAATTCAGTAGAATTGTCACGCATTCCCGCGTCATGGTGACTCAGCGGTAGTAATGTGGCCTCGTAGTTCCAAAGATGTTTTCCATACAGTATGTTTGAAGATTTGCTTTTTTGTTTATTGATTTATTTGCAATGCCAATTAAACGATTCAAACATTTTCACGTTTTACTATTATTTTTGATTTAACTTTTTTGACACTGATCAACAGGAAAAGTATAGCCATCTGGTGAATGATAAAGTATTATAATAACCTCAAGTCATGGTAAGCAGATTACAAGAAGTTAAGACACTAAAGGGGAAGAAGGGGCTACAATGTAGTTGGCTGTTAATTTTATCCTTTACCAGCTGTGCTACCCGTCTAAGACAAGTTCAAATCAAAGCAATCATCGGAGACCTCAGTGTTAAGATTTTCAGTGCACCATCTATTGAAATGTATCTCATAATGCAAGTGGTAATAAAATGCATTACTGCAAATGTTTGTGATGCAACATCTGTTGGAACGGCAAATCCAACGCATATGTCTCTGTTATATGCCATTTCATATGAGATTCATAAAAGGAGTGCTAATGTTGGAGACAGGCCATCTGTTGGAATGATTAGTCTTTTGGAACCATAAAATCCCCCAGTTTCTACAATTCTAGCCAGTCTTGTATTGGCAAACTGTTCTTGAACCCTTTTCCATGAGGAGAATGTGCCTGGATGGGTTAGTAATTTTGGTTCACTTTTTCAATGTGGATGTTAAATATAACAACAAGTTTCAAAAATGTGTGACCACATGGCTGACAGAGCTCCAAACCATTGACACAACTACAAAGACACAAGTCCTCAGTTCAAATCCCTAGTTTTATTAAACATAATCTCTTTAAGCACATGGTGCTCAGTTCTCAGATTCTGATTTCTTTTATTCCTCCATTTCTTCCAGAGGAGCTTTGTTTTCCTCTTCGTCTTCTCCCAACTCCAACTCTGACTCCCTGTGTAGAGAGGAGAGGCTACTTTTATTCTGGACCTGCCAATACTTCCAGGGCTGGAACGTTGCACTGAGGAGGCTCGCTTTTAAAAATCGGTTCTGAAATGGTGCTTTACTGGGTTGTGTGGTTCCTCGTAGAACTATTGCCTGATTAAGAACCGTTTCGTTCCATTTAGGGATTTTGGCGTACGAAATCGGTTCAATGGGCTTTGAAAAGGTTCCTAATTTGTTGACAAAACTTACATCTCTGTGGTGGGCTGGCGCCCTGCCTGGTGTTTGTTTCCTGCCTTGCGCCCTGTGTTGGCTGGGAATGGCACCAGCAGGTCACTGTGACCCTGTAGTTAGGATATAGTGGGTTAGATAATGGATGGATGGATGAAACTGAAATGTTTAGTGAATAGTAGCCTACCGAGCAGGATATGAAAACCTGAACTTATCCTGTGTTATTGTTTTATTGTAATTTTAAAATCTTAAATCCATTGCTCTTTCACAAACCTATTATCATTTATGAAGCCTGTGATGCTTATAAATGGGCAAGGATCCTTTTGTAGATGGTTCTATTGGGAACCAAAAAATAGTTCCCCTATGGCATCGCTCTGAAGAACCACATTGGCATAATTTTTAAGAATGCACTTCCAGTTCTGGCAGAACTGCCATAAAGTAAGGGGCGAATGTCCTTTCCCAGCAGCACCCACTGGCCACACATGAGTGACCAATGCAGTCCTATGGGTATTTGAAATGGAGCAACTCCAGAGGAGCACTGGTATCTAGTTTACGGGTGGGGAAAGAGTTGTCTTTGGGAGATGACCTTCCTCTGTCCATCTTCTATTCTGGCCTCCAAGTTGAGGCAAGTAGCAGCACCCATCCAGGTCGGGATGCCCATCCAACCCTCTCCTCGAGCATCCTTTGATATGGTCTTCTGGCCAGTCAAGGAAATACTGTACAAGCCGGGACATCTTTTATACTGAGTTTTCATGCCCTCAGGAGGGAATGCTACTCCTCTTCTTGAAGATGCACTTGCGTCATTCTGCCACCCAACGCCATGATGAAGTACATGTCTCTAGGAAGAAAAGTGTAAAGCGTACACTCCTTACTTTAAATTAACTCCCTTTTAAAGGGACAATACTGAAGGAGACCTTGCCAACAGATAGTTTTACCTTTCTTCTTTTTCATAGTTCACTTGATTTTTGAGACATAAAACGAGTGTATCACAACTTTGTATTATAAAGTTCAAGAAGGAACCCTGAATGAGATGCCAGTCAGTCGTAGAGCAGACTAGCACCTTGACAAACGGACAGGCGCTCCGACCACACTGCTTCTGGGTGACGGTCCATTTGCCTCTGGCTCTTTAGTGCTGCGTCTTGCCCTCATTTTATACTAAACTGTCTTTTATTAATACAAACTAACAGCGCCAGGATTTTTTAAATATTCTTTCTTAAGAGCCGATTTTATGTGAATAATGACATCCTGTAATCATGCAGGCAAACAGCTGCTGATTGCGGCCAACTGAGAGTTGTTTGCTGTAATGGCGCGCTGGGTAGGCAATCATTTTAAAGATCAGTGCGCTCCCGGCGAGTCCAGCAGCTGCTTCCAATAAAATCTCTTTACCTTTAGGAATGCGCAAGCCTGCTCGTTTCTCGTGGTTGTTTTCCCATAGAGTTTGGATTTAAAGCCTGCACCGTGATGTTAATGAGTCTATAAAGAGAGCGCTGCTTGACGACGTGGGCTGTGGAAGGCACTATATGTAAAATGGCACTCTGTCAACTTCTCAATCGCCCAGGGATTAATGTGGTTATTTTGCCTGTGGATTAGTAATTGGGTCATTTCATATTAGTGTGAAACACTTACTATCAGAACTCTGCTCCATGGTGGGTTTATCCCGGTGATCCAGCTTTTCCTCCCATCTTCCTGAAGCCACACAATTAGAATATAAAAATCAATGGTCTGCTGTGAGCTGATTTTTCTTGTTTGTGCCCGTCTCTCGTGAATGATACCTTTTGATGGTGTACTTTGCTCAACTGCATAGACACTCATTGGCCACTTTATTAGGTATAACATGAAAGTACCGGGTTGGATCGCCTTCAGAAATGACATCATTCTTTGTGGCATAGATGAAATGAGGTGCTGGAAATAGTCCTCTGGGATTTTGGTCCATACTGACATGATAGCATCACGCAGCTGCAGCAGATTTATTGACTGAACATCCATGATGCGAATCTCCCGTTCCACCACATCTCAAATGTGCTGTGTTGCACTGAGATCTGGTGACTGTGGATACCTTCTGAGTACAGTACAGGGTGGTCCAGATCTAATTGTGCAATTATGAAAAGGCGAACACACTGCACCCGCTCCCCGCCATTTTGGAATGCAGGGCAGGTTATATGCCATCTATCGGCAATAAAAATAATTTTTTGTGAATTCTATATGTAATAAACTTAATAAGTTATAGCGTGATGAAAATTGCATAATTAGATCCAGACCACCCTATACATTATCATGTTCAAGAGACCAGTTTGAGATGATTTGAGTCTCATGACATGGGATGTAATCCTGCTGGAAGTACCCATCAGTCGATGGGGGTTCACCGACAAAAGCACGATAGACATATGAGCACCGACAAATTCGCGACGGACAAATGAGCGCCAACAAACCCGCTAACTGGTTTTCGACAAATGCGCCACGACAAAATCGCGAGAGAGGCCAAGAGAGTGGGACGCGTACACATGCGCATTATGTGCACATAACGTGCTAGGTTATAACTGTTATAACTGCTGATGGCATGCCGCGAACAAATAACTCAGTCGAGGGTTGGCATAACGTGTCGTATACAAAGCGGAATTACCAGCAGTCTGGCAGCCAGCAAGTCTAAATATGCTCAACTATCAAGACGTCTTGCTGCAATTCTTCCTACATATGCAGGGCGTGATCTTAAGGACTATCTGCGTGCCGTGTCTCATAATATTGACTTCTAAAATCAACATTATTATAAATGCTTTAAGCTAGTAATTCATATTTAATGAAACTTTCGCGATTTTGTCGGCGTGATTTTGACGCGCGTTTTAATCGGCGCTATTTTGTCGGCGCTCATATGTCTATCGCGTAAATGTCGGGTCACAGTCGATGGGTACACTGCGGTCATAAAGGAATGGTCATGGTCAGCAACAATAATAAAAATTCTTTGCATTTATATAGCGCTTTTCTCACTACCCAAATCGCTCAGCAATTGCAGGTTAAGGGCATTGCTCAAGGTCCCAACAAAGCAGAGTCCCTTTTGGAATTTACAGGATTCAAACCGGCAACCTTCCGATTGCCAGTCCAGATCACTAGCTTCAGAGCCACCACTCCGCCTGCACAATACTCAGCTAGGCTGTGGTATTTTAACGCTAAGGGGCCCAAAGTGTACCAAGAAGATATCCCTCATACCATTACACCACCAGCACCAGCCTGAACTGTTGATACAAGGCAAGACAGATCCATGCTTTCATGTTGTTGACGGCAAATTCTGAGACTACCATCCGAATATCACAGCAGAAATTGAGACTAATAAAACCAGGCAACATTTTTCCAATATTCTGTCGTCCAGTTTTGGTGAGTCCGTGTGAATTGTAGCCTCAGTTGCCTTTTCTTAGCTGACAGGAGTGGCACCTGGTGTGGTCTCCTGCTGTTGTAGCCCACTTTCTTCAAGGTTCAACGTGTTGTACATTCAGAGATGCTGTTCTGCATATCTCGGTTGTAATGAGTTCTTATTTGAGTTACTGTTACCTTTCTATCTATGTGTTATATAGTGCCTTTCATTTCTATCTATCTATCTATCTATCTATCTATCTATCTATCTATCTATCTATCTATCTATCATATAGCGCCTATCACATCTATCTATCTATCTATCTATCTATCTATCTATCTATCTATCTTATAGTGCCTTTCACATCTATCTATCTATCTATCTATCTATCTATCTATCTATCTATCTATCTATCTATCTATCTATCTATCTTATAATGCCTTTCTATCTATCTATCTATCTATCTATAGTGCCTTTCATATCTATCTATCTATCTATCTATCTATCTATCTATCTATCTATCTATCTATCTATCTATCTATCTATCTATCTATCTATCTATCTATCTATCTATCTATCTATCTAACTACTATCTATCTATCTATCTATCTAGTGTATAGTGCCTTTCACATCTATCTATCTATCTATCTATCTATCTATCTATCTATCTATCTAAGCCAGAAGGTAGTGTGTGATCAGTTGGTGACAAGAATTGAACAAGCGTTATAGATATTTACTCTACAGGAGGAGTAACATCAATCCGCCCAGTTCAGGGTCACAGGAAGCCAGAGATTATCCCAGCAGCACTGGGTGTAAGGCAAGAAGCTAACATAGTGGGTAGTATGGCAGGTCCTTTGTGGAGCACAATCACATAGCCACTCAGAAAAGAGTGAATTGTGTGCAATCCAGTACCAGAAACCTATAAATAAAGGTTTTGTTTAGTTTTAATCCAGAATTTTTGCTATAGATATTTTAAAACAAAGTAATAAGGTATGCACTGTGGCTTTTATGTTATAATATTAATGCAAGAGGTATAAGTCTGATAAGTGTGCCAGGAGAAGTGATCACTAGAGTGATTCTGTATGAAATATTCGCAAAGATAAGCCAAGTCATGTGTGAAAACCAATGTGGGTTCAAATCAGGCTGTGGGCATCAAGATCAAGTATTCACAATGCGTCAAATTATAGGGAAGTCAGTGGAGTTTTGGAATGTGCAAATTATGTGTGCTTGGCAGGGCCGGATTAAGACCTTTAGAGGCCCTAAGCACTTAAAAGATTTTGGAGTCCCTATATATGTCTAATTCTAATTCAAAATATAAACAATAATTAGAAATATATAAACGAAAGACCTGTGTGTATGTGTGTGTATGGAGCAGTCTGCTCTCCTCACGCTCAACCACAGCCACTAGATGGCGCATGCATGCACTTTTAAATTGTTTTGAAAGTTATGAAAGATGTGTGTGTGTGTGTGTGTGTGTCCGAGTGTGTGTCTGTGTGTATGGAGTAGTCTGCTCTTTGGACTAAACGAAGAGTCTACTGTATACTGTATTGCACAAAGCAATTAAGGGAATGTGTATGACCAAAGATGTATGGGAATAAGTTGGCCAAGAATGCGGATATGAGAGGAAAGGCTGGTCAGATGGAGCCGGGTGAAAGAGGCGCATGGAGAATGATAAGATGGGCAGGACATGTGTGGCGCATGGACGACTCAAGGAGAGGAAGTGAAGTGGAAAGATGGATTCCAGTAGGATGGAGAGAGAGGGAAGCTAAGAGAGAGGAGGAAAGCAAGAGACAGAGGAGCCAACAGGAAGAAACCTGGAGGAAATGACACAGGACTGAGAGAGATGTGGAGGAAGCTTTAGAACAAGCAGGGATGTAACATCGAAGAAAACGAAAACATTAACTAGCTGAACATCACAGTGAACATCGGGCCATTTTCTTAAATTGATGCTTTTCTCTCTATTATAAAAAAAAAATCGAGACGTGATCTTTGGAAGAGAAACAAAGAGACAGAGGCACACTTTCACGTCCTGCAATAAACGTTCAAAGCGCCGCACAAAATGCATATCATGCGGCAAGGAGGCAGCAGCAAGCCAGCATCTGATCGAGCAAAGAGGAGGTAAAAAAAAGTATTTGTTTCCCATTATATCACTATTTAAGAGGGGCTTCAGAGGAGAGGCAGGGTCTCCTTGGGGTGCTTTCAGCCCCCGTCTACGCGCTGGCGGGGGATGAAAGGGGTTGACAAGCGAAGCGAGCAGGGGGAAAAGCCCCCTAGTTTTAATAATTAAAATCCCTTCACAAGCTGTTAAAGCTGTCCATTCAGACTGAGTGGCGTTTGTTACATTATCTTGTTTGCTTCCATCCTGCAGCCAGCAAGACATGACCTGTGAGATGGAGTTTGGCTTTGCTGGCCTTTGTCCGTTCATTAGATGCACTGTGGCAATCAACATTTTTAGTCACGTCTGACTCTTTATTTCAATATTCCAGCACCATGACATGATAGTCCATTCATGTGGCGACCCAGCCAGTTTAAAAAGGAATTTCCCAGAATTCCACTGCATTAAACAGATAAAAAAAAGCGTTTTAAGTGTTACTTGCAGAATAAAGAAAAGAGACTTGTGGTGAGGCAGCATAATGGCACAGTGGTAGCGCTGCTGCCTCACAGTAAGGAGACCCGGGTTCACTTCCTGGGTCCTCCCTGTGTGGAGTTTGCATGTTCTCCACATGTCTGCATGGGTTTCCTCCGGATGCTCCGCTTTCTTCCCACAGTCCTAAGACATGCAGGCTAGGTGCATTGGCGATCCTAAATTGTCCCTGGTATGTGTGTTCCATGTGGTGGGCTGGCATGAATGCCTTGCCCAGTGTTTGTTCCTGCCCTGTGCTGCCTGGGAATGGCTCCAGCAGAGCCCCGTGACCCTGTGTTAGGATAGAGAATGACTGACGGACTTGTGGTGTCTAGTTTGGATCTTAACAAAGCACTATGGGGCTCTACAAAAACTGTTTGGTTCATTGACTGCATGGAGTTCATGACAGGTTTATTTCTACGCATTTATTGCTCTTTCTGAAATTTGTGGCTTGTTGGTGATACCTTGAATATGAATTAAGTTGAGGTCTCTGGTCACCAGCAGTATTTTCTCTCTGTTGCTTCCATAGTTGGGTTCTTTTTGTTACCAAGGAAATCTTCAATAAAATAAAACCAATTGATTGTAAAAAACAAAATACAACTTTTCAAACTTGTGCTCATTGTGCTTGGAGCTGTTGACAAGAGAAGCCATTTAGAGAATCAGTCAAACGCTCAACTGCTCCATCAAGTAAGCATCTTAAGGATAAATGAATTGTTCAACTGTGTAATCAACTGCAGGCTTTCTTAATCAATCATGCAATCTTTACACAGTTAAATGATCAACTAACCAGTCAAGGGTGCAAGGAGTCCGGTGGGGGTTCAGTCATTCAGTGAGAAAGCCATCTGAGCTATGAAAACAGCGAGAGAAATGAATTACGCAGTTGAGAATTCACTCAACCCACTAGGAGTTCAGTCAGTCCTGTAATGAATCAGTTAACAGCTAAGCAGTAATTGGGTAATTGATTAAGCAAAGCATTGATCAAGCAATTAAGCTATTAGCCAGTTCACCTATCAGTCAAGAACTCGGTCAGTCAACTGGCACATGAAGAAAGCCAGGAATCAGAAAATCTCTCAACTAGTCAATCACATCAAATTACCCTTTCTCTATATTTGAAATTTTATATAGTGCCTTTCACATCTATCTATCTATCTATCTATCTATCTATCTATCTATCTATCTATCTATCTATCTATCTATCTATCTATCTATCTATCTATCTATCTATCTATCTCTATCTATCTATCTATTAGTTATATAGTGCCTTTCACATCTATCTATCTATCTATCTATCTATCTATCTATCTATCTATCTATCTATCGATTATCTAGTGCCTATCTATCTATCTATCTATCTATATATCTGCCTATCTATCTATCTATCTATCTATCTATCTATCTATCTATCTATCTATCGATTATATAGTGCCTTTCACATCTATCTATCTATCTATCTATCTATCTATCTATCTATCTATCTATCTATCTATATATCTATCTATCTATCGATTATATAGTGCCTTTCATTAATATCTATCTATCTATCTATCTATCTATCTATCTATCTATCTATCTATCTATCTATCGATTATATAGTGCCTTTCACATCTATCTATCTATCTATCTATCTATCTATATATCTATCTGCCTATTATCTATCATCTATCTATCTATCTATCTATCGATTATATAGTGCCTTTCACATCTATCTATCTATCTATCTATCTATCTACTATCTAGTGCCTTCATCTATCTATCTATCTATCTATCTATGATTATATAGTGCCTTTCACATCTATCTATCTATCTATCTATCTATCTATCTATCTATCTATCTATCTATCTATCTCTATCGATTATATAGTGCCTTATCATCTATCTATCTATCTATCTATCTATCTATCTATCTATCTATCTATTATATAGTGCCTTTCATCTATCTATCTATCTATCTATCTATCTATCTATCTATCTATCTATCTATCTATCTATCTATCGATTATATAGTGCCTTTCATCTATCTATCTATCTATCTATCTATCTATCTATCTATCTATCTATCGATTATATAGTGCCTTTCACATCTATCTATCTATCTATCTATCTATATAGTCTATCTATCTTCACTATCTATCTATCTATCTATCTATCTATCTATCTATCTATCTATCTATCTATCTATCTATCTATATCTATCTATCTATCTATCTATCTATCTATCTATCTATCTATCTATTATATCTATGCTATCTATCTATCGATTATATATCTATCTATCTATCTATCTATCTATCTATCTATCTATCTATCTATCTATCTATCTATCTATCTATCTGTCTGTCTGTCTGTCTGTCTAGAGAAAGCCACAACGTATTGCCAGATTCTGACAGCAGGCCTACCACTGAAACAGAATTTATGTAATAAATAAAGCAGTAATGAATTAGCGACCTGCTATCTAAGCGTGTGACAGATGAACAGGTAGGGTCAGTATGTAGAGTTCTGTGACACTGACACATAAACCAAAGCTGTTAATGCTCCTTGGATGTAACTGTCAAAATCAAGTAAAAGAAGATGAGCTGGCAGGGCTTCTGTGCGCTGAGAGGGAAGCTTTTCTTACGTTCCCTGGAGAACCGAGAGAGCAGTTCTGCTCCAGTGGACTTGTGTTGACAAGTAGGCATTAGCATCACCGAGGTGAGCACACGCAGTATTCCTGTGCATGGATGTGCATCGGTGTACACAAAGACCCCTTCTCCTCAGTTCTTGTTGTTGCTCTTCATTATCTAAAATATATAAAAAATAAGCAAGAAAGCAGGTCAGGCGTTTTCCCTTCTCCATGAAGATATGTTTTTAATTTGTCTGATCCAACATGGTTCTGAGTTTGTGTTTACAGGACTTTTATATCCGGCTGCTCTTTTATGGTTTCTTTTACTGTACTGAAGATGCCAAGGTATGGAAATTGTTAAACTTAGCTGTCAGCTACAAATATAGAATGTACAAAAGGATGCACCCAATAAGTGGATGGAGTGATTTTAATTTGTTAGGTGGGAGATCTTAAAATGTTTTTGGTACAAACAAGGCAATATGGGTTGCTGTGGAGAACAAATCTGACACCATTGCTGCAAATGTTTGGATTGTTCTTCTACAAAAATGCATTCAATATATAAGTGATATAAGTAAACCAAAGAAACCGACTTCTTTGTAACAAATCAGGTATCACTGTTTGGATCTGGTTTTAAGAACTGTTTTTGTTATTATGATGAGATCTTCATGCAGCCATTTTATATTTGGTTTTTCATAAGCACTGTGCTTTTTATGTCCAGTTGTTTTCAGGCCACATGGTTGCTAGCCATGTGAGTCACATGCTATGTGACTCATGACAGCCATGTATTTAATCCTGAATATCCCCATCCCACTTCAGTTTTCAGTTTCCAGTCAGTTTATTCGTAGAAGCACAAGGTCCACATTGATTTGTTATTTTGTTTGATAAAAAAGAAAAAAACAATGAAAGACAAACTGTATATTTTTCATGAAAATAAAGAGCAAACTGTACTTGATAAATGATAAATGTGTACCACTTTGCAATTCAACCACAAAAATATCATTTCAGGCTGACCAGGTTATAATTTTATTTTATTCTAGCTGTGTTGTCTGTTTAAGAAGTCAGCATAGACCTCAGTGTTAATGTTTACAGTGCACCGTGTACTGTACTGTACAGTATATCTATCAGTTATATACCATTTGGTATGGGACTGAGTAAAGTAGTGCTAATGTTTGTGATGTGCCATCTGTTGGAATGACAAATGCAATGCATTTTACAACAAAAAAAATATGTTATGCGCCATCTGTTAGAATGGGAAATGCAATACATTTTATTACAAACAATATGTTATGTGCCATCTGTTAGAATGAGAAATGCAATGCATTTTATTACAATGTTTGTGATGCAACATCTGTTGGAATGACAAATGCAATACATTGTATTACAAAAAGTGGTTTTGATGTGCCATCTGTTGGAATGGCAAATGCAATGCATTTTATTACTGAACGTGTTTGTGATGCACCATCATTTTCATTGTCAAATTGCTTTTGGGAGATTATTGACTTCTTCAAACATATAAATCTGGACAAAGTGCAAGTTCAAAGCATTTACTATTTTACCGACTTTAAATTCTAACTCACCTTTCGCGTTTCTTCACCTGCTCCCCAAAACAATACATTGATTAAAAATAGATTATTTTAATGACTGCAAAAAAAACAATTCAGATCATGACACATAAGAAATTACAGAAATTTAAATTTCTTGATATCAGAAAATGTTTACGACCCAGACAAGCTGTAGACAGCGGGCCAAGCCCATCACTGTAAGGTGTGTAGCGTGACACCCCCCGCAATTTAGTCACAGCACTCTTAGCAGCCGCTACAGCTCTCTGCACAGGCAAATCAATTTGGTTTGATTTTCTTTTATCAAGTGGCAAGTGGCAGGAATGCTCTTGTGTCTGTGAGAATTGACAGCCGATGAGCCCTCAATCGAAAGTGCGCGGCTTAAAAGGCAGACAAATAATAAAGAACAATAAGAGAGAAACGCTGTGCAAACAAAGGAGAAACCCATTAAACTTTAGGGCCGCCACCAACATTTTGTGTTCATTTTTGTGCAAATTCTGATGTGCTGCAAGTTGATTTACTGCCTCTATTTAAGGTCTGCAGCTAACTGATGGACAGATATTCTTGCTTTCCATTTATGTTAATCAGTTTCTATTTATGTTTTTTAACTTGATCGGCACTAATTCTCTATTTATTAATTTTTAAAAGCTTTACTTGTGTTTTCGCAGTAAGGAGATCAGGGTTTTCGTCCGGGGGTCCTCCCTGCATAGAGTTTACATGTGCTCCCCATGTCTACGTGGGTTTCCTCCCACTGTTCAAAGACATGCAGGTTAAATAAAAATAATAATACATTTTATTTATATATCCCATGCTCAAGGCACTTATAGAATATAAGAAAGAACGGCAGGGTATACAGTATATAGCCTTGTACTAAACCAGATAAATAAATAAAGAAGATTAAGACAGTAAATTCAGAGAAAGCCTAACAGACAACACAATTGATGATCTAACACACACACACTCAGGTTACATGAGCATCTTGACATGGAGGTAAACTGAGAGATGGGTAATAAAGTAAAGTAGAGCTAAAAGCCTTCCTGAACAGATGAGTTTTGAGTTGTTTTTTGAAAGAATTCATGGAGTCAGCTGATCTGATTCATTTTGATAGGTCATTCCAGAGTCGGGGCACTCGCTATACAGCTGAAGGCCCTGCTGTCACCCATGGAGATTAGCGTGGGGCACAACAAGATTGCCAGAATCAGAGGACCTTAGTGAGCGGGCGGGCAGGCACATAGTGATGGAGAAGGTCACTGACGTAGTTTGGCGAGAGGTTATTTAAGGCTTTGTAGGTTATTAGTAGGATTTTATATTCGATTCTGTAAGACGCAGGGAGCCAGTGAAGACGGAGCAGGATGGGTGTGATGTGCTCGCTGCTGCTGGTTTGAGTGAGGACTCTTGCAGCTGAGTTTAGAATAAGCAGGAGCTGTGATATAAGATTAGAAGGGGCACCTGCCAGCGGCGAGTTACAATAATCGATGTGGGATGTGATAAAAGCAGGGACAAGTTTCTCAGCATTAGAAATGGAGAGGAAGGAGCGAACACGGGATATGTTATGGAGGTGAAAGTAAGAAAGTTTCTTAATGTGATTTATGTGGGCGGTATAAGAGAGGGAGGAATCAAAAATGACACCAAGTTTATTTGCAGTAGAGGCAGGTCTGATGAGATCACCGCCAAGATGGACTGGGAAGGAGCTCATTTTGTTAAGTTGCATTTTAGTCCCAATTTGCAGGAGCTCAGTTTTATTGCAATTTAATTTTAAAGAGTTTTCTCCATCCAGGTTTTAATTTAACTAAGGCAGGTTGTGAACTGATAAAGCTCTGATGAAGTTCCACTTTTAACATTGAAGTAGAGTTGAGTATCATCTGCATAGAAATGATAACCCAGTCCATAGCTATGAATAGTATGGCCAAGGGGAAGCATATAAATACAGAAGAGAAGAGGGCTGAGGACAGAGCCCTGAGGAACTCCTTGTGTGACTAGGTGACTAGGTGTGACTAGAACTAGGTTAGGTGAACTGGCGATCCTAAATTAGCCCTAGGGTGTGGTGGGGTGTCTGTGTTCGTCCTGAGATGGACTGGCGTCCTGCCCAGGGTTTGTTCCCGCCTTGTGTCCTATACTAGCTGGGATACGCTCCAGCAGACCCCAAAGACACTATTCAGGGCTAATGACTGACTGGGTATACTTGCATTATACCTGAGAACTTTGTGAGTCACGGTGATCATCTCGTGCACTCAGTGACAAAGCACTATACAAAAAAAAAAAATAGAATTAAACAGAAATGAATGAATGAGTCGACCCCTGTGATTCCTAGTCATATCATTTTACACCCTCCAGAGAAAACAAAATTCAGCAACTGCAGTCGATAAGTTTGACACGCTCTCTGGCTGCAGCTCGAGCTGAGTCTGAGCCAAGTGGGATGCCGACATTAATTGGTGTAAAACCTGATACTGTCGTCCAATTCAAATGATGGCAGCAGACCCAAAATGTTACGAATGTCTTGAATTTCTTCCTGAGGTCTCGGCCAGATTTGGTGAAATGGTCAGAACATTTCTGCTGTTTTAGAAACTCACCCTCTTTCACGCAGTGGATTTAGAAAATATTCAGTCCACTTCACTTTCTGCACATTTCATGTTGTTGTAGTTTTAATTTTAAATGGATACATCAAATCATCAATGCAGTGTATGACACATGACGCCAAAGTGAAACCATGTTTTCTGAACGGTGTGCAAATTTATTAAAAATTTAAAAATGGAAAACTCTAATTTGTTAAGTATTCAGACCTTTAATTATAGAAGCCCCTTTGACAGCAATTATAGTTGTGAGTCTTCTTGGTCAAGTCTCTACAAGCTTTTGCACTCCTGGATTTGGAATCTTTATTCCATTCTTCCAGATAGATCCTCTCAAGCTCTGTTAGATTGGATAGGAAGCCTCCATAAACGGCCATCTTCAGGCATCTTCCTCAGATGTTCTATGGGGTTTAAGTCTGGGCTTTGGTTGGCCACTCAAGGACACTCTCAGACTTGTCACTAAGCCACTCTAGAATTGATTTGGTTGTATACTTCGGATCTTTGTCGTGCTGAAAGGTGAACCGTCACCCGAGTCTGAGGAGGTGAGCTCTGCAGTGCAGGTTTTTGTCAAGGACCTCTCTGTATTCGGCTATGTTCAGTCAACCACCTATAGCTAAGCATGTTCAGGCCCAGCCAGTACTTGGATGGGAAACCATCTAGGAAAAAAGCTTGGGTTGCTGCTGTGTGGATCCCTACACCCCAGTGCAGTGACGGGGACACCGTGCTGTAAGAATGGCGCATTCCTTTGGATGAGACGTAATATCAAGGGCCTGAATCTCTGTGGTCATAAAAGATCTCTGGACATCCTTTGTAAAGAGCCAAATGTATCTAAACATCCAGGCAAAATTTTCCTCCACGGCCTAGTCATTCTGGCCTCCTAATCATCCCCTCTCACCAGCTGTCTCTATCTCTGTCACCACTTCACCACCCAATAGCTCATGTGTTGTGAACATACTGATAGAATAATGGCTGCCGTCGCATTATTTGGGTGGATGCTGCACATTAGTGATAATTGAAATGACTCCCTACTTACTAGGAAAGCGCTTTGAGTAGTGAGAAATGCAACATTTTAATATAAAGAATTATTATTACTATTATTACTAGGGGGCTTCGCCCCTTGCTCGCTTCGCTCGCCAACCCCTCCAGCCACTTCACGTCTCTGCTGCTCGCCTATATGGATTTCACTTTCACCAAACAACAAAACTTTTAATTCTCGTGGATAGGCTTCTTCATTGGGAAGAAACACTACTTTTCCCTGATGGCAACACGAATTAGACGATCTACAAGTCTCCAACTTAACGTTTAAAGTCAAACAATATCTACATACTTCTGCCATATCACCTATGTCCACACATTCAATCTCTTTTCGCTTTTACATTTCATCAATATCAGATTGAATTTTGATTCCGTGTTTGGAATTACGTTGTGACAACTCAACATATAACTGCCGTTGAGTGAATATCGTTTCTTTCTCTGTACAAGAAATGTGTCTGACACTAGCATTCACACAAATAAGAAATGATTGAACCGTGTGCGTAGTTATGTGAGCAGGACTTCTCCAAATTTCTTTGCATAAGCTCTTGTCTCGTAGGGCTTGAAATTTTCTCTCACGGGATTTCACTTTCACCAAACAACAAATCTTTCCATTCTCACGCATTCGCCTCTTCATTGGGAAGAAACACTACTTTTCTCTGACGGCAACACGAATTAGACGATCTACAAGTCTACAACTTAAAGTTTAAATCCGAACAATATATTCAATCTCTTTTTGCTGTTCCGTTATTTCACCAAATAATTTCCAATTGTTAGCGCTAATGTGATCTTTACTATCCTTTTTTTGATACTTTCGAATTTTCATACTTCCATTATATTTAACCTGCTCTGCATGTGTACCGCACCAATGTTGCTGAATTCTTTATGACGTTCTACTTTGTCATCTGCTCTTTGTCTTTTATTTCCTGCCCTGGGTGTGGTTAAATCTCTTGACACAAAGTCTTGTCTTGTGGGACGTGAAAGTGTCTCTCTGAGAAAATCACTTCTCGTCTCCTTCCAAGATATTTTTTTTATAATAGAGAGATTATTATTATTATTATTATTATTATTCTCTCAGTTCTGATCAGTATCCCAGTCTGTTGAGAAGCTCCCCCATAGCACAATTCTGCCACTACTGTGCTTTACCATAGGGATGGTGTTAGGCAGGCGATCTTTACCAGATTTGGCATTTCAATTTTGGAGTTCATTTTTTGACTCATCAGATCAGAGAAGCTTTTCCCACATGTCGTCAGAGCCCTTTGAACCATTATATACCTTTTACTCAAGACTGACCTCTGTCTAGCGTAAATGTCTTATTGATGGAGTATTACTAAGGTGGGTGTATTTCTAACAGGTTCTTGCATCTCATCAGAGGGCTCCTGAAGCTCTGTTAGACTGACCATTTTGTTCTTGGTGATCTTCCTGACCAAGGCCCTTCTTGCCTGGGTACTCAGTTTGGCCAGACTGCCAACTTCAGGAAGAGTACTGGTTGTTCCAGACTTTTTCCATTTCTTGGGAACTCTCAAAGCTTTACAAATGGTCTTGTGTTGATCTGAGTCTCACTACTTTTTGATCACAGAGGTCCACAGAGAGTTCCTAGGACATCTTGGCCTGGTTTTTGTCCTGCCATGCAGTTTTGAATTGTGGGATAAGACTTACACAGGTATACGACATGTACCTTTCTATGTAATGTCCAGTCAATTCAGTGTGCCACAGATGGACTCCAATCAAGTTCTAGAAACATCTCAAGGAGAATGGAAACAAACAGGAGGCACCTGAGGAGCGCAGTTTGCAGAGGTAGAGCAGAGTGCCCAAACATTTCTAAGAATGAGAGATTTCAGGTTTTGGATGGATACTTACACAGGTACATGACATGTGCCTTTCTATGTGATGTCCAGTCAATTCAGTTTGCCACATGTGGATTCCAATCAGCTTCTAGATACATTTCAAGGAACCTGAGCACAATTTGCAGTGGCCGAGCAGAGTGTCCAAACATTTCAAAGAATGAGAGATTTCTGTTTTTTTTTTCATAAATTTGCAAACCGTTCTGAAAAATGTGTTTTCACTTTTTATTATCGGTGAAAATAGCAAGTTTAGCCATACCATAACATACCATCTTCTAAGCCCGCCTGATCCCGAGCAGGGTCACGAGTGGATTTTAAATGAAATCTACAACACAAATTTTTCAGAAAGTAATGGAATCTGAATAGATAGATAGATAGCACTGCGCTTTATTTGTCCTGGTGGTTCCCGACGTCTTGCTTTCCACAATTCTTGAGGCCACGGTTCTCCTGGAATCACTCAATAGCTTTAGAAATGGTTTTATCCCCTTGCATTGATCTCTGCCTCACTACAGTTTGATCACAGAGGTTTACAGAGAGTTCCTTGAACGTAGGAGTGGACTGGGTCTCAAAACCGGCCTGGGTATCCTTCGACGAGTGAGATGACGAGGTCGACCCACTCGGCCCATTATTCTTTGTAATTTTCTTAAAATTTGTGATGAGTACGCGGCTCGCTACTTACTATGACCCTATGATATGAACTTATTTAAACTTTATCTGTACTGTTGTTTAGACACAACTTAAAATTTGACGACATGCTTAGAAATATTATGAAAAATAAAAATTTAGTAACACGGCATACACGTTATTAGTGTACATGTCAAATGTCAATGTCATGTCCAAGTGCCAGTACCCTAGTAGGCTAGCAGCTGCTCATTTACAATAAAATAAATTATAACCGAGGTTATAATGAAAACCTCACATGATTGAAATGTTCCATGAACTTAACGATAAACTAGAAATGTTCTGCCCTAATATGAAAAATTCCTATCTTGTGCTTTATAACTTTATTTCGTCATACTAATAATCGCAGCTGAAAACCACTAATTATCACTCACGCTGACGACCAGAGAACAATAAAATGCATAATACATAATCTAAACTAATTATTAGTACTGAAGAATTTAAATACTAGATATGAGATCAAATAAATTGCAGTAATATATATGCTAACTGAAATGTAGCATTATCGAAACAGAAATCGGCAAAAGGCAGTTTTGACCAAACTTTTCGCTGCAACGTTGTGTACTGACAACTAAAAAAATTTGATGATGTAATACGTTATATTAAATAGGACTATATAAATCACAGTACCGGACAGATAATGTTTAGTAATTTAGAAAATTCATTTTAATGTCAAACAGTAACCAATACATAACATTTATTTCATGAAATGGCCAGCCCATGACCAGACCAGAGTCTGCGGCCCACCGGGCATTGCCCCAATGCCCCAATGGCCAGTCCGCCCCTGCTTGAACGTCATGGATTGGTTTTTGTCCTGACATGCACTGTGAATTATTGGACCTTCTATACATAGTGTGGTGTATGGCCCGGACACAGACAGGTGGACAGCAATGGTTCAACCGACACACGTTTATTGTACATTAGCCTAATATTTACAAGTGCCACACACAACCCCAAAACTCCCCCAAAGTTCTGGCCTCTACCAAATGCCTCTTCCTTCTTCAGGCCACCTCCACTCCTCTCCACCAAGACTTTGTCCTCTGCACTCCCGACTCAAGCCCCTGAACGGAGGGAGGCAGCCCCTTTTATAATCACCCGGACGCGCTCCAGTTGCCTCCAGATAATCTTCCGCCGGCACTTCCCAGCGTGGCGGAAGTACCCGCTGCACTCCGGGTGTCCCTAGTCTTCTTCCCCCTAGCACTTCTGGGTCACAGAGATGCCAGGGCTCCTCAGGCATTGGGGCACCCCCTGGCGGTGACCACGGGCCCCTATAGGGTTGAGCTTCCAAGGTCAGTTCACGTGGTCCTTAAAGCCACCAGGGTGGGCGGCCCTTCATGGTCAGGAGGAGGCATAAGCCCTCCTCCGGTCCTCCTGGGCGTCCCGGCTGGGTACCACCCCCAGCCACTCGCCACAACAGCTACACGTGCGCCTCTTTAAATAATGTCCAAACCATTCAGTTTGCCATTGGTGGACTTCATTCAAGTTCTAGAGGCATCTCAAGGAGAATTTAAGCAAATAGGAGGCACCAGACTATAATTCAGAGGGCCACACAGCAAAGGGTCTGAAAACTTACAGAAACAAAAGATTTCAGTTTATGAGTTTTAAGAAATGTGCAAACCTTTCTGAAAACATGTTGTCACCGTATCATTATGGACTACTGAAAGCAGTTTGGTAGGCACGTTTTTTCTTTATAAAATTAAACCTAATATACAGTAAGTGAAGGGGTCTGAATACTTTGTCAATCCACTGTATGTGGCCTTTGATGCTCCCACACTACTGTCTCAGATGTCAGAAAACGGGGTCTGTTTCCATCAAGAAATACAGGAGCCATCCCCTTAGTGTTGATGGTTGTAGTAAATATTTCCTGAATAAAAACTCACTGCTCACTTTGCTGTGTTTCATGTCAGTAAAGTTGTCAGCAGATATATTGATCATCCATATTTTATGCACATCACCTTTGACCAACAACGAATACAAACATAATATGTCAGAGAATTTCAGTGGGGCTGTGATAAATGTAAGCCATCACTAAACATTGGATATTGATCGGCTGGTAACTATCTCTTGAGGGAATGCCTGCTGCACACTTTGTTTGCTGTGATTTGTGACAGTAAAGGTGCTACGGCGCAAATTAATAACACAATTTTTAAGCACATTATCTTCGGCCGGGAAAGAATGAAAACTCAATGTGCCGCTGAATTTCAATGAGGCTGTGGATCGAACAGTTTTCACAAGATGTCACTTACCAGTTTTTCTGCAGAAAATGACACTGTAACTCTAAGAGTTTACAAGTTTCAGGAAAAAAAAATAAAGAAACATCTCTGTTCTGTTGTTTTGGAATTAGATCCTTAGATATTAATGCTTAGTGCAGCATTTCTCAACCTTTAAGTATTTGTGACCCGAGGTTTCATAACCATAACATAATCGCGCCCCCCTAACATTTTTTTAAATGTATACGCATATTTTATTATACCTACTTAACTTTTATCGACATTTATCTAACTCTATATTTATTTTTCTAGTATCAGAATGTAGTTTAAGTTAATTTGTTTTGGTCTCAATAGATGTATTTGTCATATTTTTGATTCTTGTTTTCTTTTTTTCACATCTTCGCGCCCCCCTTTTTGTTACTTCGCGCCCCTTAGGGGTCCCGCCCCACAGGTTAAGAACCACTGGCCTAGTGTAAATACGGTTATTCCTGAGTCAGACTTGGCATGAGGTGTAAGGATCCGCTTAGAGCATTAAACCTGAATAGCACTTAGTATGGTATTCCTCTGCCATCTAGTGGATGAAACAACATGATGCTTCCAAAAAATTAAGAATATGTCTATGTGTTTTGTCACTGTAATGAATCAATATTCATTTATCTAAATAGGGTCAGTGTTAGGGCCTCTGCTATTTATATATATATATATATATATATATATATATATATATATATATATATATATATATATATATATTCACCTAAAGGACTATTAGGAACACCTGTTCAATTTCTCATTAATGCAATTATCTAATCAACCAATCACATGGCAGTTGCTTCAATGCATTTAGGGGTGTGGTCCTGGTCAAGACAATCTCCTGAACTCCAAACTGAATGTCAGAATGGGAAAGAAAGGTGATTTAAGCAATTTGAGCGTGGCATGGTTGTTGGTGCCAGACGGGCGGTCTGAGTATTTCACAATCTGCTCAGTTACTGGGATTTTCACGCACAACCATTTCTAGGGTTTACAAAGAATGGTGTGAAAAGGGAAAAACATCCAGTATGCGGCAGTCCTGTGGGCGAAAATGCCTTGTTGATGCTAGAGGTCAGAGGAGAATGGGCCGACTGATTCAAGCTGATAGAAGAGCAACTTTGACTGAAATTACCACTCGTTACAACCGAGGTACGCAGCAAAGCATTTGTGAATGCACAACCTTGAGGCGGATGGGCTACAACAGCAGAAGACCCCACCGGGTACCACTCATCTCCACTACAAATAGGAAAAAGAGGCTACAATTTGTACGAGCTCACCAAAATTGGACAGTTGAAGACTGGAAAAATGTTGCCTGGTCTGATGAGTCTCAATTTCTGTTGAGACATTCAAATGGTAGAGTCAGAATTTGGCGTAAACAGAATGAGAACATGGATCCATCATGCCTTGTTACCACTGTGCAGGCTGGTGGTGGTGGTGTAATGGTGTGGGGGATGTTTTCTTGGCACACTTTAGGCCCCTTAGTGCCAATTGGGCATCGTTTAAATGCCACAGGCTACCTGAGCATTGTTTCTGACCATGTCCATCCCTTCATGACCACCATGTACCCATCCTCTGATGGCTACTTCCAGCAGGATAATGCACCATGTCACAAAGCTCGAATCATTTCAAATTGGTTTCTTGAACATAACAATGAGTTCACTGTACTAAAATGGCCCCCACAGTCACCAGATCTCAACCCAATAGAGCATCTTTGGGATGTGGTGGAACGGGAGCTTCGTGCCCTGGATGTGCATCCCACAAATCTCCATCAACTGCAAGATGCTATCCTATCAATATGGGCCAACATTTGTAAAGAATGCTTTCAGCACCTTGTTGAATCAATGCCACGCAGTTCTGAAGGTGAAAGGGGGTCAAACACCGTATTAGTATGGTGTTCCTGATAATCCTTTAGGTGAGTGTTGTGGAGGTTGTGTTTATCCTGGCCAATACCCCCAAGCCGCCAGGTGGAGCCCTACTTGCAGCATGGAGGTCCCCAGAAAACCAGCAGGGCATTACAGACAATGGAGTTTTTATGCACCGCCCTGCTGGATGCCATGGGGGCCACGAGAGGGAGCTGCAGGGAGGACCGAAGAGTTCTTTATGCCCTATGACCCGGAAGTTCGTCATAGGAAGAGCGACGGGCTTCCGGGTTGAAATAAAAGTACTATTTACCCTGACCCGGAAGGAATAAGGACTTTTGGACTATTCGCTAGGAATACTTCTGGGTCAGGGAATATAAAAGGACTGTGGGAGCTCCCAGACGGTGAGCTGAGTTGGGAGGCAGGGTGGCTAAGCGTCTGGGAGTGGAGGATTGGTTATTGTATTATTGTGTTTATTGAGAATTGTGGAGAGGAGCGTGCGTTGTGCACATTATTATTATAATAAATAATAATTGGACTTTTTATCTGGTGTCTGACGAGTGGTCTGAGGGTACAAGGGTGCGAGAAAACCCTTAATCGACCACAGTGTATATATATATATATATATAAAATCCAATGTCAGTCTGTTCGTTTTCTGCCTGTCTGTCTGTCTGTATTTCTGTCTGCTTTTCATGAGAGAACTAGTTAACAGATTTAGATTGGGTTTTTTTCTATAATTTGCTTGAACATTCCAGTTGATTTTGCAACCTCTCTCATTGCGTTAAGTATTATAGTTTGCTTGTGGCAGTGATTTATTTGCATGGAGGCTTCAGGCCGAAGGGAGGGGGAAGTGTGACCTCAGGAGTGGGGAGCCAGTTGGGACCCTCCTTACTTATGTGCGATCCTCCGTTCGAGTCGCTGTACCTCTCGCCACATGTTGGAGTGCACCTTGCCACAGCTTAGCTAGCGATACCTTTTTGTTCAGTAGATATCATCATGTACAGATTGTTAAGGAGTAACGTTTGACGTTTTGGAGAGAGAGATCAGAGCCACGTGTGTTTTAGAGGGTAGCTGCTGACTGGCAGAGATATCACGGCCACATGCTTTTCTCCCCATGCAGGGGACGCTCTCCCATCAGAGCGGAATACAATCAGGTACAGTGCCAACGTTTGATGTTGGAGCGTACCTTCCTTCCGCTTGGCCAGAATTACCTTTTTAAAATTTTTTTTATTGTTTTTCAAAGTTTGCCCTGTTTCACTATTACGTAGGTGGAGCTGCAGGGGACAGCTAGTTTAATATATATAGAAATGATATGGATAGGAGAATAAATAACAAACTCGTTAAGTTTCCAGAATGTACTAAGCTTGGTGGATTGATAAATAATCTAGAATCTGTTGAGTCATCACAGAAGGACTTGGACAGCAAACAGGCTGGAATGAGATGCTCGTCTGTGAAGTGAGCTGTGGACGAGGAGATTACGTAGGTTTGGTGGCTGAAAGAAGAAGATGAAGGGAGGGTTACGAAAATAGGGTCCTGTGGATCAATCAGTCTGAGAAATGTTCTCTATATAGGACAGCAATAGGTCATGATTTTGCAGTTAGGCCTTACTTTTGCCACTTAGTTATGTTTGGGGTTTTGTGCTCCTGTTATTATACTGGGGCATGGCATCCCACGTCAGTGGATGCCTTTTGTCACTGTCATTGGGCTAATCCCCAAGGCATCTCTTAGTGGGCTGTCTTTTATAATATAAGTTAGCCGAAGAAAGAAACAAGTGAACTAAGATAGATAGATAGATAGATAGATAGATAGATAGATAGATAGATAGATAGATAGATATGAAAGCACTATATAATAGATAGATAGATAGATAGATAGATAGATAGATAGATAGATAGATAGATAGATAGATAGATAGATTATTAATTCCCTCATTTAAATTTAGGCATCCAGTAACTCAACATATCAGTTAAAATTGTTTAAAATTACATACATACATCTGTATCTACTGTATATCTATATATATATATATATATATAATCCAACAGCTGTCTGTCTGTCTGTCTGTCTCTGAGAGACAAGCTGCAGGCCGAGGGGAGGTGGGCCGAGGGCAGGTAGGTAAGCCCCTCCTCGATCACACACCAGCCTCTTTTCAAGTCGCTCTACCTCTCGCCACGTGTTGCAGCACACCTTGCCTTTGCTTAGCTAGCGATACCTGTTTGTTCAACAGGTATTTTTAATCTACAGATTGTTAAGGAGTAACATTTGACATTTTTGAGAGAGAGATCAGAGCTACATGTGCTTTTGTCCCCATGTTGGGAACACTCGATCAGATACAGTGCCAACATACAGCATGACATTGGAGCACACCTACCTTCCTCTTGGCCAGAATAGCATTTTTTTTTGATTGACTTATAAAATGTTTGTCCTGTTTCACTGCTGCATTGGAGGAGCTGCAGGGGGCAGCTAGTAAATAAATAAAAAGTTGTAAGGTAGAGTGGTGACCAGGTCAAAAATCACTTGTATTGACAACAGTTAAAACATCTCACAGACGTCTGAACAAATGATCTTCTAAAGCATTCTCTTCTACAACTTAGTGAGAGAAGACAACTGCTACGTTTACTTCTATGACCAGCCAAAATGTTGTAGAGAGAGTGACTGCTATTGTCAAAGGTGGCCTGTACTTTCTTCCCCATACACTTTTCCACCATGATTCCCAATGAGTCCACAGTCCTGCCCAGCACCGAGCCAGCCTTCTTCATCGACTTGTGCAGCCTTAAGATGGACACCTAGATATTTATAAGTCTCCAACACCTCAATGCCCTCCCTTTGGATGTTAACAGGCTGAAGGGGGAGCTTAGACTTACGGAAAAATCTACAATTGTCGCCTTGGTCTTTGCTGTGCTCAGAACCAGTCAGCTCTTATTGTTCCAGTCACTGAAAGCTCTAATCACATCCCTATAATCACCTTCCTGCCCATTCTTTATAGACGCCATAATAGCTTGTGACAGATTGGGGGCGCTGTCGCTCCCTTGAACCCTCGGACAATCCGTCAGACACCAGATAAAAGTTCAAATATTGACTTTATTATAACACAACAGTGCACAAAGCACCCTCCTATCCACAATACTTATTAAATACTCAATACTAATCAATAATAAACTCTCCACAACTCTCAGAAGCGTTGCCACCCTTCCACCCAGCTCAGCTTGCCCTCTGGGGATTTCCCACAGTCCTTTATAGTCCTCGACCCGGAAGTGTTTCGCCCTCTCTGTCCACGTGACTAGGAACACTTCCGGGTCAGATAAAATCCTTTTTCTTCACCCCGTAGGTAGGGAAAATATCCTTCGTTCCTCCCAGCAACGTCCTCTAGCGGCCCCCACAGTCTCCAGCAGGGCTGTGGATAAAAACTCCATTGTCCAGGATTCCCTGCTGGTCTTCGGGGCACCTCCATGCTGCAGGGAGAGCTCCATCTGGCGGCCTGGGGGTATTGTCCGGGATGACTGGCCGGCCATATGCCACAGTACTCGTCCCCCAGCGAAAAACCATGGTTTGGAGCGTCCAGCCCCTCGAGGGACATCTTCCTCCAAGAAGATCCAAAGGTCAAGCTGTATCATCTTCCGAATGCTGCAAAAAGTCCAACCTATGTGTAAAGTCTGCAGTGTATAATATAAAGAAGAATGGGGCTCCAACATTGCTTGCTACCTTCCCGGAGACAAGGTACCCCAATTTCACAAACTGTAGTCGTCCAGTCAGGTACTTATGGATCCAGGAGATGAAGATGGAATCCACCCCCCATAACTCCCCGCTTCACCTGAAAATGAGTGCATCTCGTATAATATTCAATATACCTGAAAGAAACAGCCCATAACAGTTTGTTGTCTGCAGAGTCTATTGTGTTTTTCCCAGCTGAATGAGTAAACTGTGACAAAATGAATATAACAGTGGAAAGCAATAAAACTCCCGGAGAACTCCTGTCATCTACGACGCTTTCGGCTTGTTTGCCTGTGAGGGATATGTTTTATACCCATTTACCTGGGCTGAAATTGCTGTGAGGTAAGATGAAAAGAAAGAAAGAAAATACAACAAGTGAATTGGGGAAATCTCCAGAAAGCGCCGAAGATAAAGTGAAACGATAGTGTCACATTCTGTTATCATCGCCAATGTAAACTTGTGAATCCTGACAAAAGATGTCGATAAGGCTGAATGAGAAAGCTGCCTTGGGGGACATTTCAGTGGAGGTATTCTTTCATTTGCGGAGGATTCATTTACTGGTGAATGCAGAAGCAGATTGATTGTAGAGGCTAGATAATATGTAATTACTCAGCTCTCCGAGGATTGTCGTCTGGCGGTTATCTTTATGCTCATTCTACGCAACTACATTCTGTGATGTTTTCAATTAAAAAGATGGCAATCAAGGTGAGCAGGGGAAAGAAAAGTGATTAAAATTCAATCAGGATACTAAATGAGTCTGATGGACTGAATGGTCTCTCTAGTTGTTTGTCAGACTCCTTATGTTGGGTCACTGCATCGCATCAGGTTATTGTTCAAACTACACAAAAGGAGAAAACAGTACAACAAATGGCCTTCTGCACAAAGGCAATCTGTGCATGTGGTTGCAAAGCTGCGATTGCTCATTGTAGCAGGGCTGTAGGACATCGCCTCACTTATATATTTCTCATCTTACTCTGGAAAGATGCTCGGTTGTCAGCTGTGATTTCAGCCATTGATCCGCTGTCGAGATCAGCTGCGACTCCAGTTGCAGAAAGAGAAAGTGGAAAGCAATGGCGGGATCTCAATAGAAAGGTTGGGGAATTCATCATCAGATCTCTAGCTGTCATCAGAATCAATTAACTGATCACGCAAAACAAAAGAATCGATACATCAAGCCATGGAACAGTCGGCTAACTCACTAAACAAAAGCAATCAATGAGCATTCAATTAGCCTTTGGACCCACCATTCCATCTACAGTACATTGGATTCAAAAAGTATTCTGACCCCATCACTTTCTGCACATTGTAAGAAAGACACAAAACCGAGAAAAACGTTTGGTTTATTCATCAAGTATACTTGAAAAAGAGAAAAACGTAAGAGCAAAATTCTGAGTTGTCTTTACGGACTGAGTCCACAGCTGAGCTGAAAACAACAGACAATACGGTGGATTTATAGTTGGTATCCAGGAAGGGCCGTGTTGTGAGGGTCGGAATTGGAAGTGAGGTCAGGACTGGAGCATGAAGTGAGGTCAGGCCGGATTTCCTTCTGATGGTCTGCAGAGGAAGCAGAAAAGATATTAATGGGTATGGCCAACTCTTGGTCTGGTGTATAGGAACATTCAGTTAAGCCCAACGGCTGCATCCCATGGACACTTGTGTGACAAAACTTTATTGTGCTGTAGATATAATTGTAAATGGACACATTTGCCATTTTCACCCATCAGTCTACACTCAATAATCCATAATGACAAAATGAAATTAAGCTTTCAGAAAGGCTTGCAGAGTTTTGGAAGAATAAAAAACTGAAATCTCTCATTCATATAAGGATTCAGACCCTTAATTCAGTACTTTGTGGAAGTTCTTTTAGAAGTGATTCCAGCTTTGAATCTGCTTGGGTAAGTCTATACCAGCTTTACTCACTTGGATTTATCCCATTCTTTCTGGCAGATCCTCTCAAGTTCTACTAGATTGGATGGGACATGTCTGAGGACTGACTCCTTCTGGTTTCTCCACACATGTTCTATGGGATTTTAGTCTGAGCTTTGGATGGGCTTACTCAAGGACAGTTAGAGACTTATCCCAAAGCCACTCCAGTGTTGTCTTGGCTTTATGTTTTGGTTGATGTTTTTCTGAAAGATGAACGTCGCCCCGGTCTAAGGTTGCATGCACTTTGGTGTAGGTTTTCTTCAAGGACCTCTCTGTATTTGAATGCATTCATCCTTCCCTCAGTTCTGACCAGTCTCCTTGTCTCTCTTGTTGAGAAGCACCCCCATAGCAAGATGTTCTCACCACCATGCTTCACATTAGGGTTGGTATTAGGTAGATGATGATGGTGCTAAGCATAGTCCTTGGACTTCTGCCCAAAGAGTTGAACTTTGTCCCAGCTTACACACAGAGGGTGTAAGAGAGGAGCTTGGGTTAAGAGTGATGGGTCAGGCATTGTACAGAGCCACTCACACAATTACAGGTTAAGGGCCTCGCTCAAGGGCCCAATGGAGTAGCACTCCCTCTGGTACTGTTGGGTTTTGAACCAGCAACCTTCCAGTTACCAGCACAGATCCTTTTTTTCAGACAGTCACTAGTCAGAGTCCTTTAAACTGCCATATGCCTTTTAATCAAGAGTGACTTCCATCTATGGACTCTCTACCATAAATGTCTGATTGATGGAGTGCTGCTGAGATGATCTTCTTTCATAACTCAGCAGAAGACTCCTGACATTCTCTTCAAGTGACTATTTGCTTCTTGGTCACTTCCCTGACCAAGGCCCATCATTGCTGGGTACTCAGATTGGCCAGACTGCCAACTCCAGGAAGAGTCTTGATGGTTCCAGATTTCCTCCATTTCTTGAGTCCACAGTGCTTCTGGGAATTCTCAAAGCTTTACAAATGGTTTTATCCTCTTCCCCTGATCTGTGCCTCACATTTTGATTAGAGTTCCACAGAGAGTTCCTAGGACATCTTGGCCTGGTTTTTGTCCTGACATGCAGTTTGAATTGTGGGACAATACTTACACAGGTGACATTCCACGTCCCAAGAGCCAGTTTCTGTTGCCGAAGATCAGACCGCCAAGGTCCCCGTCTTCGGCCGCCACCCAACTCACACTGCACCCAACCTCCTTTGCACCTCCCATAGGTGGTGAGCCCACGGGGAGGAGGACCCACGTTACCTCTTCGGGCTGTGCCCGGCCAAGCCCCATGGGTGCAGGCCCGGCCACCAGGTGCTCGCCATCGAGCCCCACCTCCAGGCGTGGCTCCAGAGGGGGGCCCCGGTGACCCGCGTCCGGGCAAGGGAAAACGTTGTCCAATGTTTTTGCTCTTCATTGGATGTTTGTTGAACCGCTCTTTGTCTCATCCCTCACCTAGGACCAGTTTACCTTGGGTGACTCTACCAGGGGCATAAAGCCCCGGACAACATAGCTCCTAGGATCATTGTGACACGCAAACCCCTCCACCACGATAAGGTGCCGGTTCAAGGAGGGGTTTTGCATGTCACAATGATCCTAGGAGCTATGTTGTTCTTCACATTGAGAGGAGTCAGATGAGATGGCTCGGGCATCTGATCAGGATGCCTCCTGGACGCCACCCTGGTGAGGTGTTCTGGGCACGTCCAACTGAGAGGAGGCCCCGGGGAAGACCCAGCACACGCTGGAGGGACTATGTCTCCCGGCTGGCCTGGGAACGCCTTGGGATTCTCCCGGAAGAGCTAGAAGAAGTGGCTGGGGAGAGGGAAGTCTGGGCCTCTCTGCTTAAGCTGCTACCCCTGCGACCCGACCCCGGATAAGCAGAAAAGGATGGATACTTACACAGGTACATGACATGTGCCTTTCTATGTGATGTCCAGTCAATTCAGTTTGCCACATGAGGACTCCAATCAACTTCTAGATACATTTCAAGGAACCTGAGCACAATTTGCAGTGGCCGAGCAGAGTGTCCAAACATTTCAAAGAATGAGATATTTCCGGTTTTTTTTTCATAAATTTGTAAAACGTTCTGAAAAATGTGTTTTCACTTTTCATTATCAGTGAAAATGGCAAGTTTAGCCATACCATAACATACCATCTTCTAAGCCCGCCTGATCCCGAGCAGGGTCACGGTGAGATTTTAAATGAAATCTTCAACACAAAGTGTTCAGAAAGTAATGGAATCTGAATACTTTCTGAAACCGCTGTAGATAGACAGTACTGCACTTTATTTGTCCCAAGTGGAAATTAAGCTTTCAAACAATCCTAACAAATATAGAATTATTATAACATACAGCAACACTTGCCCCCAAACACACACACACAAGGAATTACAAAAAAGGAGACAAAATGAAACAACAAATGACAAGAGAACAGTAAGTGAGGTGCATTTCCATGGGTATGAAGGAGCCGCAGTCGCATTGCTGGTCAAACCTCTGAATAATCCATTGGCTTAAACTCTTCAGTGTTGCTGAGTCAGAGACAGGATGTGCAGCATTGTTTATGATGGCCACCAGTTTTGTCTTCATTCTCTCCGCCACTACTACAATACTTCTAGGGGATCAAGAGTGCATCCCATAACTGTTCCTGACTTCTTAATCACCTTGTTGTTTTGGTGTGCCTCTCTTTTACGATGTCACTGGCCCAGTACACCACTCGCTGGCTATCACAGAGTTATAGAACCTGTGAAAGATTTAAAAGGATTGCAGAATCCTAGAAAAAGACAGTGTGCCCTTTCTTTTTGATCCACTTTATTAATCTCCAAGGGGAAATTGTCTTTTTGTGATCAGAGAGCAGGGTCAGCCATTGTTAGTACCCCGGAGCAATTTTCAGGTTAAGGGTCCTGCTCAAGGGCCCAACGGAGTAGGATCCCCAATGGCAGTTAACAGGATTTGAACCAGCAACCTTCCAGATACCAATGTAGATCCTTGGCATCAGAGCCACCTGTTTTGTGCTACTTGACCAGCCTAGTGTGTTGTCGACGTGTATACATGAGTGTAGCTGTGAACACGTATTTATGTACAGTACAGTATGTATGTCACGGTGTGAGCAGGCCCTTTATTCCAGTGTTGCTCCAGCTGCTAATCGAATGCATGACCTTGAATTGGACTGGGTGAGGAAATTGATGGAATAATTACAAAACCATTTTGTATTTTTGTAAATCAGCCTCCTATAATTAATAGGTCACAAAACGTGGAAGTTCTTTGAAACTGTCAACTTACTGGTGGAAATTTGAATCGATGAATTTCATTGAAGATAAGCTTTGCCAGGACTATTATATTTTTCCTGCTCAAAATGAAGTGCCTTCACATAATTGGCACTCAGGCTCTCTTGTCAGGTATGCAAGTGTCATTGAACTCGGCGGCTGTCTGTCACATTGCTGATGCCCCTGTATGAGAAAACTGCTGGATACAACGAGGATTCGCAGCATAGATTATCCGCCTGCATTTGTGTTATCATGTTTTAAACATTATTTTCTTGGGGAAAAAGAATAGATGCATTTTAATCATGTCTGCCTGCAGAACAAATTAACCCATTTTGATTGTGCTTTTTGCTTTATATAATAATAATAATAATAATAATAATAATAATAATAATAGGTAGCACTTAATATACTGCAAAAATGCATCTATTACATTTACTCTTGTAACTAAACCTGATGTTTTTCATAACACTTTCAATGCCCTGCATAATGTTTAGGACAAGAAACATTTTCCTTGATTTTCCCCTCTGCTCTACAGTTTAAAATTACAAATCAAACAATGCAGACACTATGATTAAAGTGCACCTTGCAGACTTTTATTTAAGGGGATTTGCATATATTTCGGTCACACCGTGTAGAAATAACAGCACTTTTTCTAGATGGTTCTAAAGTAACCTGCAGTAGGTTGGCACCATAGCACCGTCAGTATCCTAATTATTAAAAATAAATAAGTAAGTAATAAATGGACTAATGCATCACATTGATACAATGACTGTCACCTTGTAGACCACTGGACTCATACTTCTGGATCACAGGTGGTCTGTGCACCACATTTTGAAAATTAATAATTGGTATACAGCATTAACTCAGACACAGATTATCCAGAAATCATTAAAATCGAGCCAACAACCCCTGGCACCTGCCCAACCACATTTTCACATTTAGGACACCACCATTCTTCACTTCTCCACATAGCAGGCATCAGGACTCTGACTAGTGATGAATAAACCCCGAATGAATTTGCTTTGGCTCAAGTTTGACAAAATGGTTCCCAGTATGCCCTGTGGCTGTGTGCATGGGTGCGTCAGTCCAGGAGTGCCACCCCTAGTGCATTGAGACATGCTGTCTTTCCATTATACTGGTCTACCGACTGGTTAAAGGTCTTCTGTCCAACCCTGCCAGAGTGTCAGTCCATCCATGTTGGCACAACATGCCAGCCTCCTGGCTGAGACAGAGTATAGGGTTCATCCTGGCCAGAATGCCAATCCTTCCATGCCAACTCAAAGGTGCAATGGTCTGTTAAGTGTCCCTGAGGATAAGGGAACAGCTGCCAACTATGCTGGACTGATTATTGTGGCCAAAAAATTGACCTATGCTGTAAGGAAGTAGTGCTAACCACTGTGCCCCAATAACTCTGTGTGATAAAATGAATGGAATTAAAATAATTTAGTGGTTAGGGTTAGGATTAGGGTTATAGAGCTATAGAAAAGAGGGTTAGGATCAGTGGTTCATTGTATCCAGCAGGGGACCTGCTTTCTCCCTTGGAATATGTCCTTTCTTGATGCAGAACAGACTAGAGCCAACACCCATCTATTTTGTAACCATGGTGGAAAAATAATCAGAGAAAGAGAAAGACAGAACCAAAAGAAATACATGCGTTTAACTTGCTTTAAATGATAATTTCCAATAACCATAATACAATGTATAATCCATTTATACATATATATTCAGGCCGGAGAGGAGCCAAGGGACAGTACAGTCATAACAACCAGTTCTTCAAGTGGGGAAATGCTGATGACAATATGCCCCCTCCAGAAGAATGTTCAACGGCATAGAGATGCTTATGACTTCACACTGGATCCTCATCATTATAACTACTCACATATGTACATATTCATAGAATTGTCGTCAGATACGGTCAACTACCTGGCAGGCTGTCTGTACCCAAATAATACCTTCACCTGTTTTCATCATTACATTATGACAGACTATGATTTTAGCCATATTGGTCAAGCAGTGGAATGGGTGGAGAAGATTGTCAGGAGTGATTTGTAACAGACGGGTATCAGCAAGTGTGAAAGGTAAGGTCTACAGGATGGTAGTGAGACCAGCTATGTTATATGGTTGGAGACGGTGGCACTGACCAGAAAGCAGGAGACAAAGCTGGAGGTATCAGAGTTAAAGATGCTAAGATTTGCATTGGGTGTGACGGGGATGGACAGGATTAGAAATGAGGACATTAGAGGGTCAGCTCAAGTTGAACGGTTTGGAGACAAAGTCAGAGAGATTGCATTGGTTTGGACATGTGCAGAGGAGAGATGCTGGGTATATTAGAAGAAGGGTGCTAAGGATGGAGCTGCCAGGCAAGAGGAAAAGGGGAAGGCCTAAGTGAAGGTTTATGGATGTGGTGAGAGAGGACATGCAGGTGATGGGTGTAACAGAACAAGATGACAAGGACAGAAAGATATGGAAGAAGATGATCTGCTGTGGCAACTCCCAACGGGAACAGCTGAATGAGGGAGAAGAAGAAGACATCAGCACTTTTAAAATAGTCCTTCACGTTTTCTGTCCACCTCTCTAGCAGTCTCTTTCTCTCAGCTGAATTATGGCTTTGCTGCCCCATGGTATTCATACTTAAATTCACAATGCACCAAAGAGGGCAACTATCCTGCCATGCCATCTTGTCTCAACCTGCTTGTCTCACACGTCTTTTCTCTCAGCTGGCTTACTTACATGTGTCTGGTTTCTGCTCATATAAGTAAAATCAGAAACAATGAAATAAACTCTGCAGACCATAGTGACATACTGCAAATGTCGGCTACAGTCATATAAACCTGTGAGATGCTGGAGCCCATTTCAAACCATGTACATTAAAATCCTTGATGGTTGGATGGAACACAGGAGCTGGACTCAGTCATACCTGAGCTTTTCTGGAATGGCACATATTTTGCCTTGGTAGAGTTATATATTACTCTACTTTCTCCTTTTGTATTATTAATGTGTAGCTTTTGTCAGAATGCCTCAAATCTCACAGATTAACCACTGTTTATAAGATATTATCTCTCTATTATAATAAAAACATCCTGCGGTGAGACCTGACTTTCTCAAAGAGACACTTTCACGTCCCGCGAGACGAGACTTTGTGCCAAGAGATTTAACCACTCCTGGGGCTAGAAATAAAAGACAAAGAGTAGATGACAAAGTAGAGCATTGTAAAGAATTCAAAAACGATGGCATGATACACATGCAGAGCAGGTTAGAGATAATGAAAGTACTAAAATTTGAAAGTCTCAAAAAAAATAATAGTAAAGATCACATTAGTGCAAACAAACAGAAATTATAACTCAGCGAAATAACGGAACATCGAAAAGAGATTGAATATATTTTTAGGATTTTAACTTTAAGTCATGTTGCCATCAGGGAAAAGTAGTGTTTCTACCCAATGAAGATGTGTATCTGTGAGAATTAAAAGATTTGTTGTTTGGTGAAAGTGAAATCCACATACGCGAGCGACAGAGACGAGAAGTGTCTGGTGTGTAGCACAGGCCGGGGAGGTTGGCGAGTGAAGCAAGCAGGGGGAGAAGACCCCTAGTAATGTGTAATTTCTCAACACCTTACTTCCTTATTTATAACCTCAGGTATTTAGATGTAATAAAAGACAAGCAGGAGTTAAGTTACACTTTAAATAATGTATTATTGATAGATAGATAGATAGATAGATAGATAGATAGATAGATAGATAGATAGATAGATAGATAGATAGATAGATAGATAGATACTTTATAGATAATCCCAAGGGAAATTCACATAATCCAGCAGCAGTATACTGATACAAAGAAACAATATTAAATTAAAGAGTAATAAAAATGCAGGTATAAGGCCTTGTTCACACGGGCGTTAAGTTTTTGGATAAACGAACTTGCTCTGAATGTCCTAGACATTTATGTTGCATTTTGTGGTGGCGATCGATTGACTTCTACACCGGTGTTCGTTTGTCTCTGTCTAACGCCAGCCTGCAGCCCAAATTGTAGTTTGTGTGTTAACCTGTGGAGGCAGTGTCGGGAACTGGATATGAAAGCGCTTGTCTTTTAATTTGAGGTGCTTCCTTTCAATATGGACCATTTTGCTATGTTAGATATTAATCTTCTTGTTTTAAAAATACTCGTAATACGGCGCGTAGGGAGAGAAAAATCGCCGCTACTGGGTTCATCCTCTGACTGCACAACGTTGGGTTAAAGGAAGTTTTTTTGTGCTTTATGAAGAAATGCGAAAATTTCCGCGCAAGTTTTTTAATTACTGTCGGATGTCGGTTTCCACTTTTAATTGTCTGCTGCAGCTGGTGCAATGCCACATTGCACGACGATCAACCAATATGCGACATGGTGTTAGCCCCGAAGAGAGACTACTTGTCACTTTGAGGTAAGGAAACAGTAGTCGAGTGTGCGCTTACACCGGTGTTATGCACTGAAATGCCCCCTGCCATGGATTGCCCCCCCTACATAATCGTTATCAAATATTATATTAGAACATAAATTAATAGGTTCATGGTTTACAAATTACATGAGACAATAAAATAAAATAAGCAATATGAAAATATATATGTTGTATATGAAAACATAAAAATATTAATATCATGGGATATATCCGGTCCTCCGAAGCGTATAATAAACGCGCAGAAAATGAACTAGAAGCGTTTTCCTTGCGTTCGTTGGGTTTTGAACACCAAGAAAAAGCTGCATGCAACGGTTTTTTGATGCCGTGTAAACGCGCTGCCGGACAAACGCACGTCACCAAAGCCCGTGTGAACATTCTCATTGACTCCTACGTGTAGAAAACACTCTGCGCTTGATCCGCACTTACCGGACGCTACGAACGCAAAAAAAATGCTTGATTTTAACGCCCGTGTGAACAAGGCTTAACAGACAATAACTTTGTATAATGTTAACGTTTACCCCCCCAGGTGGAATTGAAGAGTGGCATAGTGTGGGGGAGGAACGATCTCCTCAGTCTGTCAGTGGAGCAGGACGGTGACTGCAGTCTGTCGCTGAAGCTGCTCCTCTGACTGGAGATGATCCTGTTCAGTGGATGCAGTGGATTCTTCATGATTGACAGGAGTTTGCTCAGTGCCCGTCGCTCTGCACAGATGTTAAACTGTCCAGCTTCATTCCTACAATAGAGCCTGCCTTCCTCACAAGGCGTCCAGGTGTAAGGCATCCTTCTTCTTTATGCTGCCTCCCCAGCACACCACCGCATAGAAGAGGGCACTCACGACAACCGTCTGGTAGAACATCTGCAGCATCTTATTGCAGATGTTGAAGGACGGCAACCTACTAAGAATATATTCTCTTCTCTGACCTTTCTTACACAGAGCATCAGTGTTGGCAGTCCAGTCCAATTTGTCATCCAGCTGCACTCCCAGATATTTATAGGTCTGTACCCTGTGCACACAGTCACCTCTGATGATCACGGGGTCCATGAGGGGCCTGGGCAATAATAACAATACGCAAAGTACAAGTGAATATTGGCAACCATACAACCTCATAAATGCTGATGTGTAGTTTCAGGCAGCATACAGACGTGTTTGTTGTTTAAAATGTCTTTAGTTAAGGCATAATTTGTGGTCAGCTTTCTTCAGAACATGCCGCATGCCTGTCTCAATATGGCTGCCGAGCTGTGCTTCTCAGTGTTGTCTTTTTCAGTTCATGGTGTGTGAGGTGCTCCTTCATCAGGTGGTAGAAGAGAGAGAGTGTGAGGTGTGAAGCAATCGAATGTACATATTCTCTGTCCAAACCCTGCAGCCAATAGGTTGTCGTAGTACTTAATGGCTTCTGATTTAAAACCAAACAGGCAACCTTAGACAAATAAAATTCTGGTGCGACACACTGGTTTTACAGCTGCCTCCAATACCATTTGTTAAGGAGAAGCTTACCAGCGAGGTAGTTGGCCTCCATGTGGGGGCTGATTAAGGAGAGTCCTGCAGAGAATTACTTGCCAAACTTGTTTAAGGCACTTCCCTGGACCGTGTCATCAATTTACAAAGACTCGGTCCTAAGGGGGGTTCTAAACCATCAAACCATTGCTGTTCTTATCAATAACAATAATGTCTAAGTTACAAATAAAGACATACAAAATATTTAGCAACTTTTATACAAATTTTCACACCCCAACAACACACTATGTTCTGAAAATCGGTAGGTGATGAGGAATGCAGATGAGCGGGACTCTTTTCAAATTGAATGTTCTTGGAAGGATGGCAGCATAACAGCCCCACCATATCTACATTTAGGCAAGTGTCACCTTCTTTGATCAGGAGGAATGGTGTGCAGCACTTACCTGGGTGGCATCTCTCAGGCAGTGACTTCTGTATGGAGAATGTGATGTTGCATATTAGTATGCAGCCTTGCCCGATGCTGTTTTTGTCAGCAGGCGATTTTTGTAGCACTTTGAACCTGTCTACCAATGAGTCCGCTGAGCGAGATGGAATAAATTGAATTTAAAGTAAATATTTTGCTGATCTTCTTTTCTATCGATGACTGTAGAAGCGTTATTGCCTCTTAACAGTCCTGTGCAAATGGGCAGGTGGATACCTACTGAGTCTACAAGCAGATTTAGATGGCGTCTTGCTAACAATTTAATGACGGAAAGCAGCAAACGTGAGCATTAACAGAGAGTCGGAAACATGAACAGCACTTATTACTGCTCTTAGGGTGTGAAACTTAATGTGTTATGACTGGTGCTTTTTTCATTAGTTTATTATGAGATTATACATCTATTTTAGGGTCTAATTACTGGAAGAATTCAATTCTCGCCTTTGCTTCCATCTAACACCCCAATTCCAAAAAAAAATAACTGGGACAGTATGGAAAATGCTAATACTGTCAATGATTTGTTACTGAAGGGCGGCATGGTGGCACAGTGGTAGCGCTGCTGCCTTGCAGTTAGGAGACCCGGGTTCACTTCCCGGGTCCTCCCTGCGTGGAGTTTGCATGTTCTCCCCGTGTCTGCGTGGGTTTCCTCCCACAATCCAAAGACATGCAGGTTAGGTGGATTGGTGGTTCTGAATTGGCGCTTGGTGTGTTTGTGTGGGTCCTGCGGTGGGTTGGCACCCTGCTCAGGATTGGTTCCTGCCTTGTGCCCTGTGTTGGCTGGGATTGGCTCCAGCAGACCCGTGTTCGGATTCAACGGGTTGGACGATGGAAACATACTATACTATATATATATATATACTATACTGAAAACACATTGATGCTTTACCTTGTGAATTTGTTTTTTTTTATATATAAACTTACGCCAATCTGATGGCTGCAGCTCGCTCTTAAAATGTTGGCACTATTGAGTATTTCTTTGAGAATTTCTTTTAATAACACTTACTAATGTTGTTTGGGTAACAGAATTGGAGTGAGTCCCAAAATAAGTTGATGTGCCAGCCAGGTCACCCTGTTTAATGCTGGCAAGAAAAAATAAATAAACATGGTGGCGCTACAACAACAGAAAGATTCAGGCAATCACCACAACTGTGGGCACCACTAAAGTACAAACAAACAATATGCACACATTTTGGAGAGGCATATGCTTGGCATCCATGCACCATATTAACCAAGGATGTCATTCCATTTCCCAGCATGACAATGCTAAACCACATTCTGCCTAGATTACAAGTTTATGGCTGTGTAAGCAGACAGTGCGGGTACAAGATTGGCCAGCTCACTGTCTCGACCCGTGTTGCACTTCATGAAGCACAAAATACAGCAATAAAGTGGTTGTACAGCTGCAAAAACTTAACCAACTTGTGTCTTTAGCATCCATATACTTTGTGCCAGATGACCTTTGTAACGTGTAGCATCTCAAAGTGACATGCTCAAGGCTTTAGAAGAGCTCCATGCTCTTGGTCGCTCTGGTCCAAAATGTGATGCCACCTTCCAGGGATGTCTGCTTCTGGCTCAGTTGTCCTTATTTGGGCATCTTCCCAGTATTGTGGGGGGAAAGTAGACAAGAGAATTAGTGACAGTGCCACCTCTCGTCCCAGGGTTAGTGACAGTGCCACCTCTCATCCCAGGGTGATACTGCATACCTAAGGCGAGCCCAGATGGCAAGCCTCTGGCACACAAATTCTTGACATGAGCATTTGGACACTGAAGACTGAACGTAACCAGGATGAGCTGGGCACATGAGAACACATTGTACCACAAGAGGTGGTGCAAAATGCTTTAAGAACTTCTATATTCAAAAACTAAGCACAGGTTCAAAACCACAAAGTGCAAAAGTGCAGTGCTCTTCACTAAATAAATAAATAATCTCAATAAGAAGAGGCCTTCCTGTGGAGGTTAAAAACAAGAATGAAATAAATCCTTACAATGAGGTTAAAATCCATGGCAGGAATCTGTCCATCCATTAAAACAAACAAAGGCCCAGTTCATCTTTCTAAAAGCTGACATCTCATCTGATTACCCGTAATGGCATCCTGCAGCCCAAGGAGATGTTCTACCAATGAGCACATTAAACCGTTCATCAGAACTCTGGTCCTCACCGTCACCCCTTCAGAGTCCAAATGGTGGTCCTGCTGAGACTTGCTCTCTTGTCTCCAACTGCCACTCCTTGGCTTTACATGGGAGAATAATACAGTGGTCAGTCAACTCCTGCTCCCTGGATCACTCAGCAGGAGCGATCCTCAATCCCCTCTTGAGCGGCGGCCACACATTCCTCTCCTGGGACTCTCTTTCTGGCTGCCTCCCTCCACTCCTCCTTTTCTCCTTCTCCTGTCTTCTCTCCCTCTCATGGCCCTTCAACCTCTGAATTTCTTTTGTTTTACTCCCATCTACTTCTGTATTCCTCCATAGACGTAGTGCCTCAATTACGATGCAAGGAAACTTAATGGAACCAATCATGCACTCACGTGCAAGTGCGATCATCCCCAATTACCCCATTAAACATCCTGAGACCACCCCGAGCACACACTTGCACAAAGCTCAAGCCATTCTGCTTTTAATTATTTATCTAAGAACACATATCGCCATGGACCTTTCATCACAGGAATATATAAGTAATGTCAAAAGAGAAACAAGATACAAATTGACAGTGATGCGCTGTATGAAGGGCTGACTTCAAGTCTTAGATGGAGTCTGCATGCTCCAAGATTTTCTTTTTCATTGTGTATTCCAGTTTCAGATCTCATATTTAAAAGATGTGCTCATGTTTGAGGATGTTTGCGACTTGTGCCTTGTGAGTAACTGGCATTGCATTTAGAGTTGCTTCCTTTTTTGTCATGTAATCACACCACCATCCATCCCAGTACAGTCATTAGCACTGTGGTAACTTCTGGTAGTCAGCTGCAAACCCACAATGTCTGGATTACAAAGGTCTTTAGAAGAAGCCATTTCACAGCATGACGTAATGGACGTTGACCATTGTGAGTGTACATTGTTTGGTTGGGTCAATGTATACTTATGAGAGCCATATTTGTGACAGTTGTGACCCCAGAGGTTGCATGTGGCCTGGCATTAATCTGCTGTAGGGTTATGTCATGTTAGAGACGCGAAAGGAGGGCCTCTGACAGGTCACTTTTGTTCAAAGACCGCATCAGATTGGAGCCTCAGTGTCTTATCAATGAGGTGGGCATTGTGTCTGAAGGTAGCGTAAGTAGCTAAACAGGCGGCACATCTGAGACAATCTCTTTATCAGTCAGATATGCCAATCCCACAATAATGTGGTCACTTGAGGACTACCAGATCTTTGACTTTAATCTGTCCCACCAGTCTGCTGAAACCTTGCCTACATTCTGTCCACAGTGGAGTAGTTTAATCAATAGTGTGTGGAAGCACTGGCAGAAGACATACCTGTCTGCTGCTGCCATACCACCTGTGCTTCAGAACAGGTCTTCCACCTGAAGCTAAACATATTTGTGCCCGGCCAGTACTTGGATGACAGACCGTCTAGGAAAAGATTGGGTTGCTGCTGGAAGAGGTGGTGATGAGGCCAGCAGGTGGGTCTTAACCTGTGGTCTGTGTACCCCAGTGCAGTGATGGGGACGATATGCTCTAAAAAGGATACCATCCTTCAGATGAGACGTTAAACAGAAGTCCTACCTCTTTGTGGCCATTAAAGATCTCTGGACATCTCAGGTTTATCCTTATGTCCTAGCTTATCTGCCCATCATAGCCTCAACCACTAATCATCTCTGTCTTTAATTAGCTATCTCTATTCCTCACCATTCACCACCTAACAGGTCATGTGTGGTAACTGTACTTGCTCGGTGATGGCTGCCATTGCATCATCCAGGTGGGTGATACACATTAGTGGTGGTCAGAAGCATGTTGGTGAAGAAAGATTTACTGATCTTGACTTTCATAATGATTCTCTAATCTTCGTGGAGTTAATGGTGGCTCTGATTGGGGCTCTCGAGTGACTGAGGGAGGAGTTTGAGTGTCTGGGCTTGGGAGTGTCCTGGATAAAAACCAAAGATCCAGGCCTTTATTAACTCCTTGGGCATGGCCATCATCAGTGTGTCTGTCTGTGGAGAGAGTGTTGACCTTGTCGAGAGGTTTACTTACCGCGGCAGTGACATTCATGTCTCTGGTGACTCTTCCTATGAAGTCAGTAGATGGATTGGGGGAGCATAGGGGGTCATGAGGTTGCTGGAAAGGGGTGTGTGGCACTCCTGATATTTCTGCAAAAGGGCAAAGGTTCAAGTCTTTAGATGGTGCTTCCTGTCTTGCTATATGGTTGCGAGACATGGACGCTATCCAGTGACCTGAGATGAAGACTGGACTCCTTCGGTACTGTGTCTCTTTGGAGAATCCTTGGGTACCGCTGGTTTGACTTTGTGCCAAATGAGCGGTTACTCACTCGAGTCCCAAATGAGGCACATTATCTGCATTGTGAGAAAGCGTCAGTTACGGCACTACGGCTATGTGGCAGGATTCCCCGAGGGTGATCCGGCTCACAGAGGACCTGAGAGGCTGGACCAGGCCAAAGGGACACCCATGTAATATCTGGTTGCGTCAGATACAGGGCCGGATTAAGGTGGGTGCTATTGATGCTGCAGCATTAGGCCCATTCCTGAAATGAGATGAAAACAGACGAGAATTTTCCGGAAGCTGAACAGTTTTCCTTTGCTATATTAACCTCAAAATAATTCTTGGAATGAAATTTGGAGTCCGACTTTCGGACGCCTAGACACAGCGGTACTTATTATACAGCAGTCACCATTGTTCTTTGCGCTGTGACGTAACTATTAACCTCGTTGTGTTTATTGTTAGCCAAAAATATCAAGTTTATGCTATCAATTTTATGTTAAACAGTTTACTTAGTAATTGTAATTTAGCTGCATTTTTTGCAATATCTTGGGGATTCTTGTCACTTTATTATTGCTCGGTAAGTGCCACGTAGTAAATTTTTCACCTTGAAAGTTAGTTGTATAGTAAAAATAAATGGCTATTTAAATGGTTATCTGTAAAGGTAAAACTCAAAGCCAGCCCGCGGGCCCGGCATGGATATTTAGAATTTTTAAAATCCTCAACAGGATGAAATTTAAATTGTGGACAAATTTTTACCCTCAAGAGCCTGAACTGAGTCACTTTGACCCAATATCTCTGCAAATTCATTTTTTCTTTTTCGGTTTCATAAGAGAATTTTGAAATTTTGTGCATTTCATTGTTAGGTTTTCTGCATTTAGTGTACTTTTCAGACAATTGCTATTGAATGCTGATGTTAATCTCGAGTTGTTACGATACTACGTCGTTATTATTATTCATGTTCAATAAAAGCTGGCTGGTTGCGTTGCAAGCAATTAAGGCTCCTTGGTCGGTCTGAGTGCGCATGTACAGTGAGTGTCGAATACACATGCAGCAATGGCAAGAAAAAATAGGCCTTTTTTGTGCTGCCGCATCAGGCCCAATTTCGTCTTAATCCGGCCCTGGTCAGATAGATGGTCATTTCTGGAGGGTGGGACTGGACTGCATGTCTGCCCTGGGGGTTTGCCAAGTGGGATCTCAAGCTGTGTTTTTGTTGTGTGGTGGGTGTAGCAATGCTCTGTACCAGTGCATGCTCCCTAACCTGACCTGAAGTGGTCCCAGTCTGTCTGTGTAAGTGATTTGAGTAGTGAGAAAGGCACTATTTAAATGTAATCAGTTATAATTATTCCTGTATTCCCAAAGGAGACAGTGGCTTAGAAGGGGCTCCTTCTTCCGTAGGCTAAAAAGGGCCATTATGAGGAAGTGATGTATCTGCCATTGTTCCTGCACTTGGTCACCTTGCTATTTAGCCCAACTTTGAGTGGATATAATGTCAAGCGTTCACAAGAACCACACTATTCCACAACTAACTACCTGTTGAGGCCACTTGAAGGTTCAGGAGGTTTATTATCAGTGATTTAATGGATCAAGATAACAACTCTTAAAGAATCACAATGCTTTGATTGCTTTATAGCACATGCACTGAAGCTTTAAGTTTAATACACACCCTGAAATAAACAAAATTTGACCAAAATTAGTCAAATAAAATGTTTTCCTTTTTCCTAAATATTCTGCATTTTTGTAGATTATGGCAGTATTAATATTACTATATATAGTCATAAGCCTACATAAAAGTACTACACTCTCATGAAGGTTAAAATACCATTGCTGTAATCTGTATTTCCATTAATATTTATTAAATCTCAAAGAGCAGTGACAAGGGTATTAATCATTAAATTGTTGAAAACGAACCTACTTGTAGGCAGGTGCCTGTGCTTCAGCATGTGTGGGATTGATAATAATCATTCTTTTGTTCATAATGAACAACTCGGTTGCTTCTTTGAAGGCACTGACTTTTACGTGATCTGGAAATGCAATAAACACATTAAACACATACTTACTCAATCAGTCATTCAGTTATATAACATTTTTCACAGCAAACAAAGGAGTTATATAAAATAATAAGAGAACTGCAGTAAGTTAAGCTGTACCTTTATAGATAGATAGATAGATAGATAGGGGGTGCTCTCGCTCCCTTGAACCCCTGTTCACGACTCCAGACACCAAGTAAAAGTCCAAATGCTGACTTTATTAAATTGCCACAGTGTACAAAGTACCCTCTCCTCCACTATTCTCATAAACAAACCAATAATACACAATAAAAAATCCTCCAACTCCCAGACGCGTTGCCACCCTTCCACCCAGCTCAGCTCGCCGTCTGAGAGCTCCCACAGTCCTTTTATATCTCCTGACCCGGAAGTGTTCTCCATCCCCAGTCCACGTGACTCTCAATCCCTTCCGGGTCAGGTACAAGTTCTTTTCTTCACCCTGGAAGCACGTCATTCCTCTTGTCCACGTGTGCTTCTGGGGCGTAGGGAAAATATCCATTATTCCTCCATGCAGCGTCCCCTAGTGGCCGCCATGGCATCCAGCAGGGCTGTGCATAAAAACTACATTGTCCATGATGCCCTGCTGGTCTTCTGGGGACCTTCATACTGCAAGGAGGGCTCCACCTGGCGGCTTGGGATAAACGGCCAGCCATCCATCACAATAGATAGATACTTTATTAATTCCAAGGGGAAATTCACATAATCCAGTAGCAGTATACTGATACAAAAGACAATATTAAATTAAAGAGTAATAAAAATGCAGGTAAAACAGATAATAACTTTGAATAATGTTAACGTTTACCCCCTTGGGGTGGAATTGAAGAGTCTTATAGTGTGGATGAGGAACGATCTCCTCAGTCTGTCAGTGGAGCAGGACGGTGACAGCAGTCTGTCGCTGAAGCTGCTCCTCTGCCTGGAGATGATCCTGTTCAGTGGATGCAGTGGATTCTCCATGATTGATAGGAGCCTGCTCAGCGCCCGTCGCTCTGCCACAGATGTTAAACTGTCCAGCTCCATGTCTACAACAGAGCCTGCCTTCCTCACCAGTTTGTCCAGGTGTGAGGCGTCCCTCTTCTTTATGTTGCCTCCCCAGCACAACACAACGTAGAAGAGGGCGCTCTCTACAACTGTCTGGTAGAACATCTGCAGCATCTTACTGCAGATGTTGAAGGATGCCAGCCTTCTAAGGAAGTATAGTCGGCTCTGTCCTCTCTTACACAGAGCATCAGTATTGGCAGTCCAGTCCAATTTGTCATCCAGCTGCACTCCCAGGAATTTATAGGTCTGCACCCTCTGCACAGTCACCTCTGATGATCACAGGGTCCATGAGAGGCCTGGGCCTCCTAAAATCCACCACCATTAGTTCCTTGGTCTTGCTGCTGTTCAGGTGTAAGTGGTTTGAGTCACACCATTTAACAAAGTCCTTGATTATCTTCCTATACTCCTCCTTCTGCCGACTCCTGATGCAGCCTATGATTGCAGTGTCGTCATATTGACAGCCAAGTGTGGAACAGAGTGATTTGCAGAGCCCCAAAAATAGCTGGGGTGCCACTCTGGTTAACTGCAGAATAAATGAATCCTTTGTGAGTCAAGGAAATAAATGGATGCACAGGGGAGAGTATTAACTTTATCTTTTCTAATGATAGTTCCCAATGGAAGCATGTAAAGTGAAAACAGTAAAAGTCCCAGTACTGACTCCTGCGGGACACCATATTTAACTTCAGAATATAAAGACAAATTACTGTCAGCACATTTCTGTACATGCTGAAATCAATCTGATAAATCTGAAGTAAACCATGCAAGGATGGTGCCTGTGAGCCCCATGTAATTTTGCAGCCTATATAAGAGAATATAGTTAGGTCAATGGTGTCAAAAGCTACACTAACATCTAACAACATAATTATTGCTGAATTTCAGAGGACATTGGAGTGTGTTTATAACACAGGCTTTTCTCTACTGCGGCTGGTGTGGAACCCAAGCTGGCATTTTTAAATAAATTGGGACTGAAGTTGTGTGGTGAATACTTTTACAAGATTTTTGAAAGAAAGGGGTGAGAAGTCGAGCAAAATGACACCTTTTATTGGCTAACTAAAAAGATTGCAATATGCAAGTTTTCGAGGGAACTCAGGCCCCTTCTTCAGGCAAGATGTCATTAGACATGCTTGCGTATTGGAATCTTTTTAGTTAGCCAATAAAAGGTGTCATTTTGCTTGACTTCTCACCACATTCACAATGGCTAACACGGTACAACACCCTAGTATGAAAGAAAGGGTCCATCCATCCATCCTCTTCCGCTTATCCGAGGTCGGGTCGTGGGGGCAGCAGCTTAAGCAGAGAGGCCCAGACTTCCCTCTCCCCGGCCACTTCTTCCTTTTTCTATGAAAGAAAGGGTAAATTTGAAAAAGTTGGTTAATTGATAAGAGCATATGGGTCTTGTTCTAACATGTTTTTAGTAATCAAGTGCAAGGTAACAGAATATGAAAGCCATGATGACAGATGCACAGACGCCTAATATTAAAAGCCACTGTATTCATTAATTAAAGGTATGTAACATTGACAGAGATACATATAACAGATATTAAATTCATGCAGACAGAATAATATGAGAGGCATGATATGCAACATCCATCCATTATCTAACCCACTATATCCTAACGCAGGGTCACGGCGATCTGCTGGAGCCAATCCCAGCCAGCACAGTGTGCAAGGCAGGAACAAATCCCGGGCAGGGTGCCAGCCGACCACAGGGCACACACACACACACACCAAGCACAATTTAGGCTCACCAATGCACCTAACCTGCATGTCATTGGACTGTGGGAGGAAACCCAAGCAGACACAAGGAGAACATGCAAACTTCACGTATGGGAGGACCCGGGAAGCGATCTCAGGTCTCCTAACTGTAACTATAGATATGAAATGTAATATGTGAGACCGATAATAATTACAGTGAATAAGACAGAGACACTTAGTCATACTAGACTGATATGACAGGCACTATATGTTTGATAGATTCATATTCAGATATTGTTTCAATAAATATTGAAAATATCAGCAAACAAACAAATATAGAAATAAATTAAAGTTGGTCTTGAGTCTCAACATTCATTATTTTTATTGGCTTTTCTTGACATTAATAGTCATTCTTAATTTTGCTTCTCTCACAAAAGGAAAAAAAAATGTAACACATAAAACACCTTCTGAAATAAATAAATCAATGACAAGTATGAAGTTGTCACGTGGTGGCTCATTTATTGATCGCACCCTAATGAGGGGCCGGCGTCCATCCATTCCCTCACACCTGCTCACTGCGGCCCTTGTGAATACCTAATGATGTAACACAAACGCAATCATTGCTATCAATTGTGTGTTTAATTGCCTTTATTCTTCTGCTTTTCTCCTGTAACACATACTGCTGACCGCATTCTCAGGAAGTCATTATCTGAAAGGTGAAGCAATCAGCGATTACAAGACAGAAACACAAGGCACATTTGTTATGTGCCAGAATTTAAAAATAATTAATCACCAGAGAGAAGTTGGATTTCAGCTTCCTTTTCAATTCTTCCAGTGAGGTTGCCTTCTGTGCTGGCTGTGCATAGTTAGCTGAGTAAAACAAGGACATGCAGCTGATAAACATCCTTTAAAAATGAAAAAATAATAAATAAATAAATAAATAAATAAGCATCAAGCTCAGGATAGATTCAGACCCCTCATGACCTAAAATGGACTATGTGGGTTTAAGAATGGATGTTATGTTAGGTTATGTTATGTTAAACTGCAGAAACTAAAAAATACATCTGGCTGATTGTCAGCACAAAGGAACCATTTTCAACTCCTCAGTAATCAAAATACTCATTTAATGAGAGTTTGGCACCTTCAAAGAATCTGGCAGAGTTACAAAAAGTGAGAAGATGTGCGCAGAGCAGCCATGCTATTGAGACAAAATGGCTATCTGGCAGCTCTGAAAACCTGCTTCAGAATTCCAGGTTATGATGAAAATAATTTGGATGGATTAATTTTACCTCCAGCAAGATAGATAGATAGATAGATAGATAGATAGATAGATTTACTATATAATAGATAGATAGATAGATAGATAGATTTACTATATAATAGATAGATAGATAGATAGATAGATTTACTATATAATAGATAGATAGATAGATAGATAGATTTACTATATAATAGATAGATAGATAGATAGATTTACTATATAATAGATAGATAGATAGATAGATAGATAGATTTACTATATAATAGATAGATAGATAGATAGATGTGAAAGGCACTATATAATAGATAGACAGATAGATAGATTTTTTAAGTAAACTTTATTATGCTCAATGATAAAAAAACACCAAACATTAATATATACATACAGTTAATAAATTATCAACAATTTCATAAGAAACAGTTAATAATTACTTTACCCAACAGTTATGCCTCCAGTACTCTTCTTCTATTCCACACATTAATCCAAATAGTTGACTGAAGTATTACAAACAGTCCCCCCATTTACTAAGTCCCCTCACCAGTTAATGACCAGTTCACCTCCCCGACAGAACACAATGCCCCCTCAGCCCCCATAACTCACAGAAGGTCTCCACATCATTAACTAAGCCGTGATATGTAAACTCCAGCTGCAGTCTGTGCTACAATAATATCTTAAGTAGAAGGAGCACATCGATATTTTTTAAGTTCTTTTGTTAAGTTCTTCTTGTCTTAAGTGCTGCCTGCTTTGTTATTCCTAATAGAACATTACAAAGTACAGTATTGATTTGATTTTTGTTTTGTGTAGTATTATAAACAACTCCAAAAATGAAAGTAACCTTTGAGGAACACAGTCCAATTCCATTAAAAAGCACTCTTAAGAGAATTAAACAGTAGCTTCGACCTCTTACAATTAAGAAACATGTGAAAGATAGACTCTTACTGGAAACAGGAGTCTGGTGATCTTGGTGACATAATTGAGAGATGGTGGCAATGGCTGCATGAACAATTCTCTACCACAGGTCTCCAAGATGCTTTTGCACGGGTAGTTTGTGAAAAGATGTCCATGCTGGAGCCGTGTTAATGCTGATGTGCAGTTCTTTTGTCCTTCGACTATTTAGCACTTCCTTACGGAAATTGTGAAAAATAACCTTAACACACACTTGATTCAGGCCCCTCTTGTCTGTGGTGTTAAAATGTTTATCTGAGAGACTCCCAAATGTAAGGATAGATAGATAGATAGATAGATAGATAGATAGATAGATAGATAGATAGATAGATAGATAGATAGATAGATAGATAGTACTTTATGTGCCCCAAGAAGGAAATTTAGCTTTTTACAGAAGCTCAAGAAATAATCAAATAAAGAAACAACTCCCCTCCAATACACTTTAGAACAGCGATGGTGAACCTTTTAGAGACTGAGTGCCCAAACTGCTACCCAAAACCCAATTATTTATTACAAAGTGCCAACACGGCAATTTAACCTGAACACTGAGGTTTAACTTTAGAAAAAACAACTCATACATTAACTTCTTTTGTCTTAAAAGAAAAACACAATAACAGAGCTTTCAATGATACAAACAACTTTTTATGGAAAGGTAAAAGTTTGCATTTGGCGTGCTTTTGAACAATTAATGTGATATTTGCTGTGGTGTGCATGTTGATAATTTGTCTAACCTTGGCTCATACTTTGTAAGTCTGAGAGCAACACATGCAGCACTCCAGTCATCTGTTAGTCTGTTTCTGGTGTCAGAGTTGATATAATTCAAAGTTGAAAACAGCTGCTCACAAGCATAAGATGATCCAAACAAAGTAAGGAAAGCAATCCCAAGTTCCCAAATTATTTAGCAGAGAATTCCACACTTTAAGGATTTCATTTTCAGAACTAACTGTGCTGTCCTTTGTAATCCCTTCTATCTTCTCAAGTGTTTCATGCAGGTCTTTCCCATTATCCTCCGTTGCTGTTCTCTTTCCCTTTTTTCCCCTTTCTATCCGCCTTGCGCTGCTATTACATATTACGGTGATGTGGATCAGGTGTGGGGATTAGCAGCTCCCGGCGGACAACTCTTCACCTGTGTACTTAAGAGAGGACCGCCCGCATCACAAAGCTCCCGGGAACCTCTCCGGCCGCACTACCACGCCCCCCTCTAAGCTGTGAGTGCGGCGATTATCTATTAAAACTGGCCTTTTTAATTTTGAGCTGTGGACCCGGTATACCACATCCCCTCCAACCTAGCTCCTCTTCAACCCCACCGCGGGTATCACCTTCGCCACAGACTCAACAGGCTGCCATCCACTCCGCACCCTCATGCCGCATATGAGCCGCCCGCCTTACCCAGACAGGAGAGGGAGGAAGCGCTCCCATTGGGCTGCTGGGCAGAGGGGCGGGTGATGTGAGAAATGTCCTCAGGCGTGCGTGGAGAGGAGCATCCTGGCTCCGTGTCCCTCTGCCTTTCTAGTAACGAACTCTGTGCTGGGCTGATGGCGCGCGTGCCCACAGAGAGTGTTCTAAGTGCCCACTCTGGCACGTGTGCCATAGGCTCGCCACCACTGCTTTAGAATAACAAATACGAAGAAAACTTTGGACAGAGCTAAAGATAATAGAGCCGTCACAGTGATGCATTATAAAAGTGTATTGCTGGAGGCATAAAGGAGCCCCAGTTGTGTTTCTTAACACAGTTGGCTGAAAATCCTCATTCACTTTTACATTTATTTGCTTAGCACAGCGCTTCCCGATTGGGAACTGTTGCTGGGCGTGCCAGAATCCATCAAGGAAGAAAAATGAAAACATTATTTGTACAAAATCTTAATTAATTTATCCATTCCTACATAATTAAATGGGCAGGCTATTTCGTATCAGTGCAATGCGCTGCTTGTTAAAATGGATGACTTCCGCTCTTACGCGCACTTAGTGCTGCGTGGGTATTATGAACTATCGTATCTGTTCAAGTTCTATTTAAATTTTAAATATAAGTAAGTTTTATTTTGTCGACAGAAATATGTTTGGTAGGAATGTAAGTTAAATTTCATCATTGCATACATTTTTCTTCACCATAGAAATTTAAATACTAAATTCAACTTACATTCCTACCAAAGATATTTCTGTCGACTAAATAGAACCTACTTATATCCAAATAGAACTTGATAAGATGTATTTTTTCGAATCTGACCGTGCATTTTAGATCGACTTGACACGCACTACATCGAGCCCGCGTGCTATTGTGCTCTTGCCTGCCTGTCTCAATAAGTCACCGTCGCTTCGCTCTTACTTTTTTACCATTCATTTAATTGTGGCTAGTCACGAAAAAATTAGAAAATGGAAAGAGGATTACACCGAGTATGGCTTTACCAAAACAATTATTGATGGAGAATAAAGTATCCATTATTCATAAAGCTTCACTTGGTGATCTGTTTTTCTGCATTAACCTCATATTTTTTCATACTCCTTCTCAAACCAAGGGGGTGCAAAATCGGCCTCGTCCGTCACAGTGGGTGCGAGTGTAAAATGAATCGGGAAGCGCTGGCTTAGCAGATGCTTTTAACCAAAATGACTTACAAAGGAGGCAAATATTATGAAGAAAATATCAGTCTGGGATTTTTTGGGAACAAGTACTACAGGACAATGTTATAAAGTCGATCACCACATGTGAAGAGCTCAGAACAAAATACAAGTGAGTTACAATACCAGGGTTAGAAAACCTAACAGCTATCAGTTACAAACAAATTCTACAAAGAAGTGACTCTTCAGGAGCTTTTTAAACTTAGTGAGGGAGTCAGGAGATTGGATGGAGGTGGTCAGCTTCGAAAAGAATCGATTGATTGATTGATTGCTTGATTGACGGAAAAAGGCATTAAACTGTTGTAGAATAAATGAAAAAAGCTAGGTGAAGGGTTAGTTTACCTGTGTGGTTTTCCGCATTTAATAAGCATTTCTATTGTAAAATAAAGAAGAAGGCAAGAAGACCTCTGTAGTCAGCAGCCTTATTGTCTTTTATGGTCAGACCAACCTGGATTGGAGATCTGTGACTAGCAGACTTGGGCTCCTGACTGAATGCCGACTTGTCAGATCATTGAGTCTTATATGGGTTCATCTTTTCTCTGTAGCAAGTGGCACTGGTATTTGGTGTGTATTTAATGAAGAAGCTCACGGTGGATGTGTAAAGTGTTTGCTTTCAAACTACACACTCTTGATGTTCTTGTGTAGTTGTGTGTCTGCACCGTTGTCTTTTTTTTCTGTCCCACTTAGTGCCATTTTGGTCGTCATCTCCCAATACAGTAACAGAAACCTTTGTAGGAAATCTTCCTTTTCTTGGCAATCTGTCGCATGAAATAACCTTTATTCCTCAAAATAACAACAGACTGACACGTTTCTTTCTTTCCTTTTGGCTATTTTTGATCCCAGAGTTGAAATTTATGAAGGCCAGTACCTATGCGAATAAAAAAATAAAAAGCCATAATTTCAGGTAGTAATAGCCATCTGTAATAGTAATAATGTCATAGCTGTATTTTTAAATCAATTTAATGGTACATTGATAATAAAACGTCTCAATTTCTAACAGAAATATGCAGATTTCTGGATATATTCAGTAATGGAATGTGTGGCGGATGGCTGGATCCCATGCCCGGCTGGGACGTCCCTTCTACTTATGTTCCGGGGGAGCAGCCAGGGGCTCCTCACTACCTTCCCTGGGACACTTGGTGGCAGCCTCCCTGGTTCATGATGGTGCCTCAGCTTCCCGCAGGGTTTCATGGGAGTTGGAGTTCTCCCCAACCCTGTGGGGATCTGGGGTGGCCACCAGGGGGGGCTGCAGGGATCCCGGAGCCAACCTGGACACCTCTACAGCCCTGCCTGGAGGTGCAATCAGCTCCAGCTGAACCAACACCTGGAGCACTTCCAGGAGGGCTATAAAAATGGACTGCCTCCCTCCATTTGATGGCCAGAATCGGGAGGAAGGGGACGAGGTTGCCTGGGAGGAGTGCTGGCGTAAGAGGAAGGATTGGTTTTGTGGTAAAGTGCTTTGGGACTGTGTTGTGGCTGGAGGGATTACGGGGAAGACGTGCCCTCCAGCTGAAGAAAAATAAAAAAAGTCTGTTGATTTGAAACTTGTCTCTGCATCAGTCTGTGCTGGGTCGGGCGCAATATAGCTCCTTATTCACAAATGGAATGGCAAATCTCTTGTTGTGGGACAATAGGTCATCAGGTGCACTTTTACTCAACAAGTGCCAGTTAGATCAAGACCTGACCAAGAAACATTTGAATAATCATGTCACGGCACAACAAAGGCCACACTTACACAATTTTCTGTGTAATGCAGAGTGACTCGAATTTCAAAAACAAGGGAAGGAATCTTAAATAATAAATAATACTTTGGTTTACATTTATATATCATATCTCTTGTCTCACTACTCAAAGCCCTTTATATAGTGAGCGGGGAGACACTACAACCACCACTAATGTGCAACTTCCACCTGGATGATGCAAAGGCAGCCATTATTGCACCAGTACACTCACCACACATTAGCTATTATGTGGTGAAGGAGTATGGGATAGTTAGCCAGACTGAGATATAGTGGGTGATTAGGGGGTCAGTATGTCTAGGCCATGGTGGACAGTTGAGTCGGGACATTGGGGAACACTGTACTCCTTTTCGAAAGATGTCCTTGGATCTTTTATGACTCCAGAGAGTCAGGGCATTGGTTTTGTGTCTCATTGGAAGGATGCCATGATTTTTTAACAGCACAGTATCCTTGTCTCTGCACTGGGACACTGGGATCTTTAATGGCCACAAAGAGTTAGGACCTCTGTTTAACATCTCACCTGAAGGATGGTGTCCTTTTAGAGCACATTGTCCCCATCACTGCACTAGGGAAATAGGATCCACATACAGATCACAGGGTAAGTACCCTCTACTGGCATCACCAACACCTCCTCCAGAAGCAATTCAAGCAATTCCTTGATTGTCTCCCATCCAAGTTCTGGCCAGGCCCAAACACGCTTAGCTTCAGGTGGATTTCCTGTTCTGAAGCACAGGTGGTATGTCTCCTGCCAACAGGTATGTCTTCTACCAGTGCTTCCATATGCTATTAATTAAGCTGCTCCACTGTGGACAGAATGAAGGCAAAGTTTCAGAAGACTGGTAGGACAGATTAACGTTCAAGATCTGGTAGCCCTCAAGTGACCACACTAATGTGGGACTGATCTTTTTGGCTGATTGGGAGATTGTCTCAGATGTGCCACCTGTACAGCTGCTTACACTACCTTCAGACACAATGCCCACCTCATTGACTAGATGGTGAGGGACAGGCTCCAATCTGCTGGTCTTTGAACAAGATGACATTCATTCACACCTCCATCATGACATGACCCTACATCAGGGCAATGCCAGGCTAAAAATCAGCTACTGTGGTCACAGTTCTCCTGAGACATAAACACAGGTGTGTAGGCACTGTGCTGGCCTGTCATTTCTCCTGCCCTTAACCCCGACAGAATTTCTTTGGGATGTCCTGAATCATGACATTCAGGGATATGACCCTATGACTGCCAATGGCCATAAATTTTGCCGGATTGGAATAAGACCACAGAACATCAGATTAAGCTAGCGGTATCAAGCAATGGTGGTCACAAGCCACAAGATGACTGTGCTGTGGCTGTGGCACGCGGCTGAGGGTGGTACCCAACCGGGACGCCCAGGAGGACCAGAGGAGGGATTGCACCTCCTCCAGACCATGAGGGGACGACTGCCCTGGTGGCTTTGAGAACCACGCCGTGTAAGGGCCTGTGGTCACTGCCAGGGGGCGCCCTGATGCCTATGGAGCCCTCGGCCTCTGCACTTCCACCACACCTGGAGGTGCTAACGGGAAGAGGATCAGGGACACCTGGAGTGCTTCCAGATGCAGAGCCGGTACTTCCTCCACACTGGGGAGTGCCAGTGGAAGATTGCTGGGAGGCACCTGGAGCACATCCGGGTGTGTATAAAAGGGGCCACCTCCCTCCATTTGTTGGCTAGAGTCGGGAGCGAAGGAAGACAAGGTTCTGGAGGAGAGAAGGAGGCAGCCTGAAGAGTGAGGCATTTGAATAGGCCTGGACTTTGGGGGACTTAGGGGGTTGTGTGTGCTTCACATTCTTGTAAATAAATGTGTTGTGGGTGAACCAGTGATGTCCGTCTGTCTGTGTCTGTGCCATATTCCACAGTGCTCTCAGCTGTTCTTCTCTTCCTGTTGTTTGTATTGTTGTCCCACTTTATCATTTATTTATTGTTTTTTCAGCAATGAAGCTTACATTTTTTATGTTTTATTTTATATCAGTATTTATATATTGTAGAACAGATGCAGTAGATAAAGTGTCCTGGTCAGAATCACACAGTGCCAGTTGACCAGACTACCTTACCGTAAGTCCATTGTCTTCATCTTCATCCCCACCTGTGCTTAGCGTCATTTCAGTCTCATCTCCTTGACTCTTTGCCTCTTCTGTTCTGCTTCATCCAATCTAATTTTCTTTTCTTTCTTTCTTTTTTTTTACATTTCTCTATGGGATCCTGCAAGTGAAAATTAAAACTTGTGCTTACTTACTCTTTGACAAACACAATGTCTATCAAGTAGGACTCCCAGTCATGCTATTAAAAACACTAACTATTCCACTCCCTGCAGTGACCAGCCTGCCAAGGGACCCAGAGAGTCATTTCCATTCTGCTTAGTCGTGGAAGAGCCATTGGTGAGGCCCTGCGGGCATCGACTTCAGACTCGTCATTATTCTGGTGCCCAGCTGCCTCGTGTTGCTTTCTTCAGGATGTTGAGCCTCAGCGGGGGATTTGATTCTCGCCTCACAGATTTCTCTCTGTTCCACTTCTTACATTTCTTTTTGGAGTTCCTTCATTAACAACACTTGGGAAAAACAATAAAAAATAACATGGATATTTCTTTCGCCCTGGCCAAGGGAGGCATAGTTGTTAACACTGAAGCTGATGATCAGTAAAGCAATCATTTAAATTTAGATGAGCGCCACCTGTTATTCAGGCTGTAACTGAAACTTCATTCTGAGTGACAGAAAAACTCTTCTTACAAGTCTCTAGTGCCATCTGGTGGTTTAGGTGTCTAAGCCATGTGGAAGTTTCCTTCCTGTAACAAGAAAAGCCTTCCTGTGTTAACATGTAGGGTCTGATTAGGCAAAGACTCATGGGAATGATGGCCAGTATGAAAGGCACTAATATGCAGTAATTGCTGTGGTATTGTATGAGGAAGTCGGGACTGGCAGAGAAGTACGTAGGAGTTGTACAGGATATGTATGAGGGAAGTGTGACAGTGGTAAGGTTTGCAGTAGGAGTGAGGCTGCATTCAAGATGGAGGTTGGATTACATCAGGGATCGGCTCTGAGCCCTTTCTTATTTGCAATGGTGATGGACAGGTTGACAGACAAGATTAGACAGGAATCCCTGTGGACTATGATGTTTTTGGGTGACATTGTGTTCTGTAATGAGAGTAGGAAGGAAGTTGAGGAGACCCTGGAAAGGTGCAGATATGCTCTGTAGAGGAGAGGAATGAAGGTCAGCAGGAACAAGACCGAATACATGTGTGTAAATGAGAGGGAGGTCAGTGGAATGGTGAGGATGCAGGGAGTAGAGTTGGTGAAGGTGGATGAGTTTAAATACTTGGGATCAACAGTACGGAGTAGTGGGGACTGTGAAAGAGAGGTAAAAAAGAGAGTGCAGGCAGGGTGGAATTGGTGGAGAAGAGCGTCAGGAGTGATTTGTGACAGACGAGTATCAGCAAGAGTGAAAGGGAATGTCTACAGGACGGTAGTGAGACCAGCTATGTTATATGGGTTGGAGACGGTGGCACTGACCAGAAAGCAGGAGACAGAGCTGGAGGTGGCAGAGTTAATGATGTTAAGATTTGTATTGGGTGTGACGAGGATGGACAGGATTAGAAATGAGGACATTAGAGGGTCAGCTCAAGTTGGACGGTTTTGAGACAAAACTAGAGAGGCGAGATTGCGTTGGTTTGGACATGTGCAGAGGAGAGATGCTGGGCATATTGGGAGTGGGTGCTAAGGACAGAGCTGCATGGGAAGAGGAACAGAGGAAGGCCAAAGAGAAGGTTTATTAATGTGGTGAGAGAGGACATACAGGTGATGGGTGTGACAGAGCAAGATGCAGAGGACAGAAAGATATGGAAGAGGATGATCCACTGTGTCGGCCCCTAACGGGAGCAGCCGAAAGAAGAAGAAGATTTAACGGTTATTGATAGGTAATAATTTGGCCCAGTAGGTTGGGATATTGTTTTAAAAAGACTGATGTACTAGCTCCGAATCTGTGTGGAGTCTTCTGTTTAGGCAGGGTACAGTGACAATTGTGGAACTTAGCCATGATTTTATTTTTATCATTGTGATCATTTATTTGATGTATTTTATTACCTAAAGTGATCTGAAGTGATCAGGACACAATAGAAATGCTTCCATTTAGTCTTTATAGTGGTAATAAAGAAAGGCTTACAAACTGGGAGAAAATGAAAGAGAAGAACTGAAGATGGCACTGGGTTTAGCCCTGCTGCCTCATGGATCTGATATCTGGCTTTTGAATTTCACACCCAGTCAATATCTGTAACATTAGCTTCCCATGGCAGCCTGTATTACCCTCAAACTCTTGATGCCTGCCTACAGAGTGGTCAATGGGTAAGCACCTACATACATGGAGACACTTGGGGGGAGCTATGCTCCTTCTCAGATGTCTGCTGATGAATGTCAACTGGTGATGCCACCTCTGCGTGGTATCAAATCTCAAACCAAACTCATTCCATGTGTAGCTCAGAGCTGGTGCAGTGTGCTGCCCACTTTCATTCTGACTCCCTCAAAATGTTCAAGAAGAGTTTGAAGACTCTCTTGTTTGTTGAATTTCTGGTCAGCTGAGATTAGCGGTTAGGTGTTCGTAACCCTAGAAGTGTAGCCTGCTTATATTTTGTTCTGAGCTCCTCACTTGTGGTGGTCTGACCTTGTCCTGTAACACTTGTCTCTAAAGAGTCCCTTAGACTGATGTTTAATCAATTATGTTGACCTTTTTTGTAAGTCACTTTGTAGAAGATCATCTGCTAAAAAAATAAATGTAAATGTATGTAGAAGTTGAATTTTCTTGTCACGTCTTTGTGGTTTTCCTTCCAATTCACAAATCATAAAAAACATAGACGTGGAATAAATTACCAAATAGTGTGTTTGCAAGTAAGACTTTAGAGAGGGTGTTCAATATGCCTGTTCTAATCATAATCGTTCTGTTGGTTTAATATGTATTTTGAGTTAATTACTTATTCCTTGTCAGGGATACTAGATATGATAGGCCCTTTACAGACCAATCAAAGTCAAAAGCTCATCCAGTCCAACAAAATCTAGCCCAAGATTGGTTAGTTCCTTTCATACAAGGAAATTGCCATCCGATCCCCACCATGCACATAACCCAAGGCTCATCCTCAGATTGAGCTTTGATAACACCAGACGACACTTTTTTTAACAGTTATGCTTCCTGAAAAATTTTTGATGGTTATGATAAACAGATTCAAAATGAACACAAATATAATTTCAGATTGATTGTATTACGCAGGAATTTGGAGTAGATTGAAATTGACATCTTTCTGTTATAAAAGGAAATCCTGGGACGAGACTTTGTCGAAGGTAATTTCAACTCCTGCGAGATGAGACTTTTGGCCAAGAGATTGTGACAACATCAAACATTTACAACCACGCCCACGGTCCATTCTCTTCTCATTCACGTGAATGCTATTGTCAGACACAGTTCTTGCGCTCTCAGCTCCAAGCAGGGTTGGAAGTAAAAGACAAAGAGTAGAAGACAAAGAAGAACGTCGTAAAGAGGTTCAAAAATTTTGGCACTATACACATGCTGTGCAGGTTAGAGATTATGAAAGTACTAAAATACGAAAGTCTCAGAAAACTGATAGTAAAGATTGTATTAGCGCAAACAAATGGAAATGATTACTTGGTGAAATAACGAAACAGCGAAAAGCGATCGAATATATTGTTCGGATTGAAAGTTTAAGTCGGAGACTTGTAGATCGTTTAATTCATGTTGCCATCAGGGAAAAGTAGTGTTTCTTCTCAATGAAGAGGCGTATCCACAAGAATTACAAGATTTGTTATTGGGTGAAAGTGAAATCCACTTACGCGACCAGCAGAGACATGAAGTGGCTGGCGCATAGCACAGGCTGGGGGGGTTGGCGAGTGAAGCGAGCAGGGGGCAAAGGCCCCTGTTTAATTTAGTGTGTCTAATAACTTAATGATGCTGACACATTGCATTAGTTCAATTGAGGTGAAAGTGTTTTGCTGCTGATTTTTGCTTTGGCTTAGTATTCCATGCTTCTCATTTGAGTGTCCAACAATGATTGGCCAGCATTGATGCACTCCATTTTCCCCAATACGGCTTTTCCAAGGGAGGCATGGTAGCGCAGTGGTAGCGCTGCTGCCTCACAGTTAGGACACCTGGGTTCGCTTCCCGGGTTGTCCCTGCGTGGAGTTTGCATGTTCTCCTCGTGTCGGCGTGGATTTCCTCCGGGTGCTCTGGTTTCCTCCCACAGTCCAAAGACATGCAGGTTAGGTGGACTGGTGATTCTAAATTGGCCCTAGTGTGTGTTTGTGTGTGTCCTGCGGTGGGTTGGCACCCTGCCCAGGATTGGTTCCTGCCTTGTGCCCTGTGTTGGCTGGGATTGGCTCCAGCAGACCCCTGTGTTCGGATTCAGCGGGTTGGAAAATCGATGGATGGATGGCTTTTTCCATCATTGCAATGTCCTGATGAAACCTTTAACCGATGTTTTTCACCGACTACACCAAAATTACCAGGGAAGGAGTCTGAAGTGAGAATGTAGAAAATGAATCACTTCAGGGTGACGTGTGCTTGAAGGATGTTGGCAAGTAGCTGGACATACTTTGGAACTCGGTAGTGCCCAAGAAAATTCTCAACGATATCCTTAAATGCCTTCCATATGGTTTCCTCCATCCCCACTAACAGATCTTTGAATTGCTTGTCATTGAATTTCTGTCTCATTTATGGACCAACAAAGCTGCCTTCTTTAATCTCAGCATTAGCTATTTAATGAAACATCAGAAATCCCTAACCTTTCCTAGTTCATCACTTTCGCAAAATTGTTCATCAATCCAAGTTTAATATGAAGAGGGGGCAAAAAATCTTTGTTGTGTCAACACGTGGTTTATGTGTTTCAGTCTTCTACCCTTATGGAGCAGCCAGTTCTTTGTTATTTAATGAGACTGTCCCATTTGTAGTGCTTTGTCTATCTAAGATGCCTTCCAAATAGCAGTGCTGTCACTTTTAGATCACTACAGATGTTCCAGTTGTAGTGTTGTACCGTATATGTGAACTTACAATACAAGAGGAAATAAGAAAAAATACAGTAAGTGTGTGCAGGCAAATGGCACGTGATAGGAGAATTTTAAGGCCAAAATCCATAAGATACACACAAAATGTTCAGGAAAGTGAAAGCTTTGCTGTCTGTTTTATTTATTTAATTTCATGATGCAGGTTGGCAGTTCAATTTTGAAAGTGTTTTTCTGAGTCTGAGCTCCACCAGTGGGTACAACCAACAGAGCGTAGCCTTTTAAATTGATTTGGGAAACATGTACATATGCACTGTGGAGCTCCAAGGTGGGCACCGCCGCCCCAACCTGGCACAGACAGACGCAGAGGCACAACTGCAAAACACACAGGACTTTTTATTTTCTTTTCCCTTCTGGGAAACGTCTTCCCCGTCTCCCACAAGCCAAACACAGTCCCGAAGCACAGCACACAATATACAAATCTCTTCTTCATCTTCCTCTCTTTTCTCCTCCACTCCTCCTGGCAAGCTTCATCTCCCTCCTTCCGACTCTGGCTCCCGGAGTTGGGTCTGCTGGTCCCTTTAGTGCTCCAGGCGCTCGTTTACACATTTTTGGCAGCTCTTCCACCACACCCAGAGTTTGTTTGATTTGATTTTTGTTTCAGTGGTTAACAATCCCAGGACTGCATTAAAGAATTTTTAAAGTAAGGTAAATCATTGCTTCATAAATTTAGAGGACATACATTCTTGAAATCTCCAAAAAAACCCAAAATGATATCTCCATTGTTTTTAGAGGCCTTAGAGAAATGCCATAAAAATATAAAACAAAGTCCACGTCGTGTTGATTTAAGAGTTTATTTTGTTCTTTTGTTGTAATTCTTTCTTTTTTATTTATTGTGTTGATTTCTTCTTGTATTATTACCCTCTGGTTAATTCATTATTGTTAATTGTTCTTTGCTTCAAGGTATTTAATTTATCCTTAAAAGATTTAATTAAAGACTCAACTGATGTTTTTTGAGCTTGGAGGGTTATTTAAGGTTTTTGCCTTTAGGGATAAATTCCAACACTTCAGCTACATTTGAAGCTCCTGGTGATAGTGCGGTCTGCTAAAAGTGCTAAATAAAATGAAGACCGATTGTTTGATTGAGCTGTCACTCCAATTCTTTCCACATATTTTCTCCTTAAGCAAATGGCTGCAGACTGCAAGGTGCTACTCAGTCCGAGAGTCTCTAACAGAGCAGACTAATTGACTATCAGCATCTGCACCTCCGAGCTCTTCAGTCAATTTGCTAGCAATCACGCAAGCTTCCATGTCGGTGCAGAAAATTGGGCCTCATTCCATGCAGCCTGTTATTCTCCATTCGGAACTGAGTCTCATCATTTTCTTACAAAGTTCTGTCAGGCTCGACATCCTTCACTGAATTCCATAGCCTTCTGTGCAGTCACTGCTCTACACTCCATACCCTCTCTTTACATTTGTGTTGTGGACCAATAGAAAATGAGGTTATGACTGATGGGCAGAAAAGAAAACCACAGAGAAAATTGAGACTGTAGCCGTAGTGGGCTTTAGATGGAACAGCTACTTATACTGCATGATGTGGAGCTCACTTGTACTGCCACATTGTCTCCTACAGATGTCAGGTCACACTGCCCTCTAGTGGCCCCCGCTTTATACTTCAAAAGATCTTGGACACTAAGGTGTTTCACCCCAATCAATGTGACATGTGAGTCCCTGTCTTGCACCCCAAAACACGAGGCTGAGTCTCAGTACTTTAGCAAAACCAGCTTTATTCCGCCTGAAACAGAACAGCAGAGTTATTTATTGTAGCAGGATCTACCACTCTCTTATACACCGACACAGCAGTCAGGCAGGGTCGTGGCAGCCAAGTAATCTTGTTCCCTGCAATTATAATGTTTCTTTTATCACCCATCAATGACAGTCACTTAGAGCCCGACCCCGGTCAGCTCGGATTTCTTTTCACGGCAAACCACTGCAGTGTTGGGAGCCCACGGTTGCCCCGACAAAGGAGAAGCCGTCTTTTACAGACACGGAGATTGCGCTTTGGGACGCTATTCAGTGTGCCGTCCCATTGGAGGGCGTACCAAAAGAGTTTAGAAACCTTACAACAGCTTTAAGAAATTTTGCAGATGGAAATGAAAAAACATTGCATATCTCTCCAATATATTCCCGAAAATGCTACTTCCAAGGTATAATATTTATGTATATATTTCTTCAGCCAAAAATGATAATTCAAACAAAGTTGGGGACGTTGAATATACTAAGAAATAAATGAAACTGTAGAAGAGCCTAAAGAAGCAGGAAAAAAAAACAAAGAAAAAAATAAACAATAGATAAATTTATCAGGCAATGCCAAACTATAAATCAAGACTTTTCCAAAGGTATAAATACACTAAACAAAGCTATAGATCATTGGGCGAGCCAAAATAAATAAGCAAGATTACAAATCAAAATATGAAGAACATATTTTAGAAAAATTGTAAAAAGATAAACTCTTAGGAGTAGGGGGCCAGAACGACAGGCTAAGCAAAAGAATGCCACAGCAGTGATTTATGGCAGTTGGTGGTCTTAAACCCTTTTGATAGATAGATAGATAGATAGATAGATAGATAGATAGATAGATAGATAGATAGATAGATAGATAGATAGATAGTGTGATATGGACGCTGTATAGCACCTGACCCGACATAGACTCACACTGAGGCACGTGTAAAAAAACACAAATAGACTGTTTTCTTCACCTGTGGGGCACGTCTTCCCCATGAACCCCACAGGCAATACACAGTCCCAAAAGCGCTTAACACAATCACTTTCTCTTTCTCCTTGGCACCACCACTCCTCCCAAGCATCCTTGTACTCCTCCACCTGACTCTGGCCCCTTTTATAGCCCACCCAGAAGTGTTCTAGGTGCTTGACCACGGGTCCCAATTGCACTTTCAGTAAAAAAAATATTTGGAATTAACTTTTCTTCAAGATTGCATTGAATTTTGATTCAATAACTGCCCGTGAGTGAATATCGTTTCTTTCTCTTTAATAAAGATACCGACTTTTTCGAATGTCTGTCCCTGTCATTTGTTAATTGTCTTCGCAAAAGCTATTCTCACAGGAAACTGCAAACATTTTAATACAAATGGCATATCGAAATCTCCTTTGGCGTCTAATGTTATTCACGGAATATGTACTACATTACCTTTCTTGTCCTGCCCTGCATTCGCGCCAATGTTTTTTAACGTCTTTATGAAGTTCTACTTTGTCTTTTACTCTTTGTCTTTTATTTCTGACCCCAATTGGACTTGCAAGGTTTTCAGTTCCACTTGGTCCGGGCTGATTGTTACTTTCCTTATTTTCAGAATTTACACATAGATTATTATTGTTCTTTTTTCCATTCTTTTCTCTCCAACGCTTTTGGGTCTCTTTTTGACGCACTGCTCTTTCTTCTTCGCTTAGTCATTGACGTGTCATTTAGAACATATAAAATTGTTGTTCTGATAAAATTTATAAGAGCTGAGAGCACAGGAAGTGTGTCTCCCAAAAGCATTCGCACGACTGAGAGGTTAGATGACTGTGGTCTTGTTTGAAAATGGTTGTAAGTAGGGCGTGACTTGAAAGAACCTCATGTTAAAAGTCTCCGTCTCACAGGACTTCATTCCAAAAAGTCTCTTCAAAAAGTCACATTTCGTCCCAAGATTTTTTTTATTAAAATAGAGAGATGTTTGTGCAATAATGTCAAATGTGATGATGACAATTAAGTGATTGGCAAAGGAAGATCCATAAGACACAATTTACTTGGACTTTCCAAAAGCCATTGACTCAGTTGTCCTACACTGAAGATCAATTTTGAAAGTAAAAGCTGTAGGCATCAAAAGTGGATCTCAATTTGGTTAACTGGAAGGAGACAAGGGGTACAGATAAGAGAGAGAAAGGAGCGAGGCCATCAGTGGAGCCCCTCAGGGGTCTTTCTTTGGACTGCTACTTTCTCTGCTTTTTATTAATGACTGATTCTAGCGAAGTTAGTTAACTTCTGAAATTTGCAGATGATTCTAAAACTGGAATGTAGCAGAGACACAGGAAGCAGAAACAAATAATTCAAAAGCCCCAGGAAAATCTTCAGAATTGTACAAACGTTTGGAAAATACAGTTTAATGTAGAAAAGGTCAAAGTGTTACATATACGCAAAAGGAACATTAAATTGTAAAAGATAGCACGGCCACAGACAGACATGACACCAGATGTCCACAACACACACGGTTTATTTACAATTTATAGTGCACAATCAAATCCCCACTAATCCACACAACTACTCAGTCCTTGTCCTTCAGCCACCTCCACTCTTCTCTCGCAACCTCATCCTCCTCCTCCTGACTTTGGCTCCAGGAATGGAGTGAGGTGGCCCCTTTTATAGCGCACCTGATGTGCTCCAGGTGATCCTGATGATCTCCCTGCAGCACTTCCTGGTGTGGCGGAAGTACTGTCCTCAAGGGCTCCAGGACCGTTCAGGCGCCCCCTGGTGGTGGCCATGGGTCCCAACAGGGTTGAGCTCCCCAACTCCTAATCCATGAGCCTGATGGAACCCAAGGGGGCTGCCCTCTGACGTCCAGGGAAAAACAGTGCCTCTCCCGTGGTTTGACCCTCTTCCAGGCGTCCCGGTGGGGCAAGATCCCTGATCGTCTGCCGCAAGGTATAAATACAAGATGGGGGACACTGTCCTACAGCAAGCAACATCTAGAAGAATTTAGTGGTTTATGTTGATGCAACATTTTCATCAACTAAGCAATGTGCAGAAGCAATTGACAAGGCAAATAAAATGTTAGATTAGCTTAAATCATAAAAAATGTTGAATTTAAATTAAGGGATGCTATGCTGAGACCACATCTGGTGTGTTGTGTGCAGTTCTAGTCACGATGTTACAATAAAGACATAACAGCACTTGAAGCTGAGGAGAGGGAAGCTTCCAGAACGTAAGGACATATCCTACTGTGACATTTAGTCTCTGTGTGGGGAGATAATCCAGGTCTTCAAAATTTGATAAAGGAGATCAAGCCAAATTCTTTATCCTATGGAAACCAGTGGAAATTAAGGGGGAGTACATTTAGGACTAAAGCTAGGAAGAACTTATTTATGCAAAGAGTTGTGGGACTCTGAAACAAGCTACCAAGACGTGGAGTTGAATCAGAAGCCTTGACAACCTTTAAGAAGAACCTGGAGGAAATTTTTAGACATCTTAGCTATTAGCTAAACAAACGAGCTTGGTGGACTGAATGGTCTCCACTAGTTTTTCTAATGTTCTTCATATTCCTTGTAACCACAAAATGACAACACAACGATGTCACTGTCATAATGATAAAAATATACAGGAGAAAAGCATTAGTAACAGTCATAAGACCAAGAAGAAATGAAAGATGAGAACCTGGTAATAATCACAAGACCAGAAATAAATAGAAGATGGGGTCCAAAATCCAATATCACCTTATTATTAAGCATGTTTGTGAATAATATGTTATAATTTATGATTTTGGCTTGTGTCTGTGTGATATGAAGCCTTCACTTCCCACTCTGCAATCATCGCGTTTGGATCTGTAAACTGAACTGAGCGGCAGAGGCACTGGAGGAGCGTTGTGAGGGTGTAATTATTGTAATCATTGTTTTTCCTCTTTATCCCACTAGTCATTATGCACGTTCATATTTTTTTCCCGTTCATTTTTGGCAGCATATGATTTGTTATTTATTGTTATACCCTTGTTTTATTCTTAAGGCAAGCGACACATTTCAGGCTTATCGTAACAGAAGGAGTGTGTTTGTATAGAGAAGTCTTGTCTTTTTAAGTGGGACCTCCCTAATAGATAGATAGATAGATAGATAGATAGATAGATAGATAGATAGATAGATAGATAGATAGATAGATAGATAGATAGATAGATAGATAGATACTTTATTAATCCCAAGGGGAAATTAGGGTTAGGGTTATGTGTATTGTGTGTATGTTTGTGTTTGCTTGGGTCTCTTTATAGTCCATGATGGCAACAGAGCAGTGAGGGACTAGACATTAAAGACCACAGCCTCAAGGCTGTAAATATACAGTATAACAATCTATCTATCTATCTATCTATCTATCTATCTATCTATCTATCTATCTATCTATCTATCTATCTATCTATCTATCTATCTATCTATCTATCTATCTATCTATCTATCTATCTATCTATCTATCTATCTATCATGAAGGGCCTAAGGTTAATAGACAAGAGTAAATAGCATAATCAGTGATCAATAAAGATAAGTGAAAGGCACTATATAATATATTTACATAAAATGCATAAAAATACATTTATAGTGCCTTTCATTATCATGTGGAAAGGTCCATTCAAAATTCAATTTCAACTTTCAGACAGATGGCCTGATATTCTCCTTAGGCACACTTTGATATGATGCAGAATTCATAGTTGACTAGATGACTGCAAGCTGTCCAGGTCCTGAGGTGGCAAAGCGACCTCAAACCATAACATTTTACACCTCCATTCTGCACAGTTGGTTTGAGGTTCTTCTCCTAAAATGATGTATTTAGTTTGCACCAAACATGTTTACTGTTGCTGTGGCCAGACAACTAAATATAAATAAATTTGATTCCATCTGTTCAGAGTACATTGTTCAGAAAGCCTGCTTTTTGACTAGCTATTCAATGGCAAACTGTACATTTCCTCTAATACTCTTTTTGGAAAGTAAAGGCTTTTTCCTGGCACTTGCCTGCAGGTCAGATTTCTGCAATCACTTTTTGATTGTAGATGCGTGCACTTTGACACTAACCTTTGCAACTGTGACCTATAGATCTCCCAGTAAAAGTATGGGGTTCTTGGATACTTCTTTTAGTATCATATCATCAGCTCTTACGGTTAATTTGCTGGGTTGGTCAGTCTTGGACAAAGTAGGAGTTATTTGAAATCGACACCTGTTGTACAAGAATTTCTTTTACATGTAGTGTAATTGATTTCAAACCATTTTATTTTAATACCTGAGGCTTCCACAACCTTCTTTCTCACGGCCTTAATTAGCGCTTTTGATCTTGGAATGATGACACTACACACATTAATAGCAAAGACAACACCAGACCCTCGGTATCTGCCATTTAAATAAGACAGGTTCCACCTGCTTACTCCCTAAGGAGGTTCTAATCAATGCCACCTAATCTTGAACACGTCATCTTGATTTAATGGATCAGACGTGGTGATAAATATAGAGGTGGACTTACTTTTTCCACAGGAAAAATCTGCATTTAGATTATGTGAATGAATACACCATGTCAATATTATGTATGCTTTGTTCAAGTACGTTGTATGTCACCTTTCTATGTAGGCACTGTTTGCATGAACTTCGAGTGTTTGCCACTCCAAATATGTTAGAAAAAGGCAACACTTTCCATGGGTGGCATTTACTTTTTCACATAACTGTAAAATAGATAGATAGATAGATAGATAGATAGATAGATAGATAGATAGATAGATAGATAGATAGATAGATAGGAAAGACACTATATAATAGATAGATAGATGTGAAAGGCACTATATAATAGATAGATAGATATGAAAGGCACTAAGATAGATAGATAGATAGATAGATAGATAGATAGATAGATAGATAGATAGAGTGAAAGAGTGAAAGGCACTATATAGTTACATAGATAGATAGGCATAGATAGATAGATAGACAGATAGATAGATAGATAGATAGATAGATAAATGTGAAAGGCACTATATACTAGATAGATATATAGATAGATAGATAGATAGATAGATAGATAGATATAGATAGATAGATGTGAAAGGCACTATATACTACATAGATAGATAGATAGATAGATAGATAGATAGATAGATAGATAGATAGATAGATGTGAAAGGCACTATATACTAGATAGATAGATAGATAGACTTAATCTATCCACATCTGTCTGTCTATCTACCTCCGGCTTGCAGTGCTTTTAATGCTTTAAAGAGCGCTTACATCCGAGTGTGATAATTAATCCACAACATGTTTCTTTTCAGTAATGAGGGCTTTGGAGGATTTAGGGAGTAATCTCAAACACTGTCATTAAAGACGTGCAAGGCATGCCTGCTAGCTTTTTAAAGGGAGCATCAATATACAAAAGAGGGTTTAAGTCAGAAGGATGATTTCACGCTCTGTTGGGTTAGGGGCCTGACCTCAGTGTATCTAAGTGCCAGGAGGAGCCAGTTAATGATTTTTTTAAGGACATGGCAATTTCACTAATGGACACCATGTCAAATGGTGTGTATTGGCTTCCAGTTAGGGCTTAATGAAGGAAATGTAATGGCAAGTAATTTTCCCTGAAGCATGTGAAAACCCCTAACAAATGAATGAATGAACGAATGAATGAATGAATTTACATTCTGTTCAGCCTCTTTGACAAAAGAATAGATTCCAAATTGTTCATAAGTAGGTGTATGCATGTGTGGGCCCTGTGTTGGACCAACATCCTGCCCAGGTCTGTTTTAAGCCTTGTGTTCAGTGTCTGCTCTCTGAGACTCTGTATTGGAGCAAGTGATTTGAAAATGTTATGTTATTTTGAGCTCATCAGGGTTAACTTCAAAAGAAAAGAAAAAAAAAAAAGTCTCCGGGTTCGCCTCTCTTTGACTTTTAAGACAGTTAGAGCCTCAAAGGCAGTCTTATATGAAGGACTCAAGTTACCTGTATATGACAGGCTTTCAAACCAGTAGAAGGTCAACGTTAGATGTCAGGTGTCCTTGTAGGTTTTCTGCAGGATGAACAGGACTGATGGGGTAGCTGCAAGTTACAGCTTTACAAATAAGTAGTAGAATTTTGAGGATGATATGATATCAAACAGGACTCCAGTGCAGTGGAGTCCACTGAGGGATGATGTGCACAGTGTCTGGACTTTCGTAGCAGAACATTAAATCTGCTGTCATTCGTCAATACTTTCTACATCCAACTGAGTTGAATTGAAAAGAACTACATCATGTCTAATACAGAGACACTGTCATAACTGACAAGAACTTTCCACTAAAGGAAAGGCCATGTCTTATTACGTGACTTTTCCAGAGATTTTTCATTTACATAATCTTAGCGAGTGGGTGGCAGTCAGCGGTGGTCTCATGTGAAGACTTTCAATTAATGTGATATGCCCTGCAACTTACTCCAACTATTCTGTGAATTGCTCTTTTAACATTAAACACGTTTAATATTTTCTTTATTTTGGGGTTGGGCTTTTTGTGCATGAGAGCTGACAACCAATGAATGCTCATCCAGAAGTACAATTCACGTAATACAATGATGAAGTTTACATAATGTGGGTGCTTTGGACCACACAAACTGAAAAGAGACTTGTCTGTCTGATGTCTTAGTTTTCATGTACTATGACAAAATGGAGAAAGAACGAAAAAGATCAAAGACTGCATAGGGGCGAGCATGACTGTACTGGAAGGTCAGCACTCTGTGACGTGCAGTTTTCAGGCATTTAAATCGATATGGTCTGGTGATGAGAAAAGCAACAGAAGTCGGCAAGTCAGACATATCCAACAAGCAGAAGTCACAAAATGTGACATCAGTGGAGGTCCTCACAGACAAGTTTGATGAGTGGTTCTTTCCGGGCTGAATCAGAACAAATGTTGGAATGTTGTAGAAATTGGAAATCAAGGAGCTGAGATTGATAACAAAGTTTCATGGCCAAGCCTATAACTATACGAGGTGTGGCAGAAAAGTAATGAGACTGATTTTTTATTTACCAAAGTTTTTATTTTTTTCAAACATCAATGTCATCCCCTTCAAAGTAGTTCCCTTGGGCAGCTACACACCGATGGAGATGTTGTTCCCACTGTTGGTAGCAGAGCTGGAAGTCTTCAACCGGTATGGTCTTCAGCATGTCCGTTACACTCTTTTGGATGTTTTCTAAAGCCCCGAAATGACGTCCTTTGAGGATATTTTTCAGTTTAGGAAAAAGGAAGAAGTCACACGGACTGAGGTCAGGTGAATAAGGGGGCTGGGGAACCACAGGAATGCCTTTTGAGGTCAAAAATTCTGTTATGGCGAGGGCAGTGTGACATGGGGCGTTGTCATGATGGAGCATCCATTTGTCTGCAATGTCTGGTCTCACGCGAATGACCCTTTTTCTGAGCCTTTCAAGGACGTCTTTATAAAAAACTTGGTTGACAGTTTGTCCTGGAGGAACAAATTCTTTGTGGACGATTCCCCTTTTGTCAAAAAAACAAATCAGCATTGATTTGATCTTCGATTTGCTCATTCGAGCTTTCTTTGGTCGAGGAGAGTTTGCAGTGTGCCACTCCTGACTTTGCCTCTTGGTCTCAGGATCGTATTCAAAAATCCATGATTCATCACCTGTGATCACACGACTAAAGAAATCTTGCTCATTAGCGATTCTGTCAAGAAGATCAAGACACTTGTTTTTTCGATTGTTCTTCTGCTCAATTGTGAGGTTTTTCGGCACCATTTTGGCACAGACCTTTCGCATGTGCAAGTGTTCAGTCAAAATCTGTTCAAATTTAATTGTTCACTCAACATTCTTAATGTTAAACGACGGTCTGATCTCACAAGAGTGTTCACACATTCGATGTTTTCATTGGTTTTCGAAGCTGAAGGCCTCCCTGAACGGTGTTCATCTTCAACGTGTTTTCTGCCTTCCAAAAATGATTTGTGCCAGCGAAAAACTTGAGCTCGTGGTAAAGAATGTTCCCCATAGGCCTGTTTTAACTTTTCAAACGTTACACTTGCAGATTCTCCAAGATTAACACAATATTTAATGGCACAACATTGCTCCAAATTCCGCTGTTCCATTTTGCGTGACGCACAACCAAAAACACAACTTTGCTAATAGCAGTCACAAAAATCACGTAGTTAACGGAAGGAGTTGAAACTCGCACTGAGCTATGGGAGGGTACTGATACACGTGCTCTATCAAGGACAACAGCGCAGCGTTGCCAGATCGCTTGCAGTGTTGCCAGTCTCATTACTTTTCTGCCACACCTCGTATTATAGATAATTGTTCACAATTATATGCATTCAATCAAGAATGTATCGAAAAGATTTGGTGGAAATGCTAATCCAGGCAGATAACAATTAGTTGACAGTCAGGCAATGAGATCATACTGTCAGAAGATGTGACAGCAGGGGTAGAGGGGAGAAGCTAAATGAAGAGAAGTATTTGAAGAACTAGTGAGAGAAGTAAAAGATTTAGAAGACATTGTGGAAACCACTTTAAAAAAGGGGTCTGTTAGATCTGTTCTTCTTTTGAGCCGACACCGAAACAAATTGATGGGGATAAACAATGTACTTAACATAATATTGAATTCTAGATTATGTAAATGTGATGTGAGTCCTGAAAATGATATATGCAAATATGAGGCAAATATTAGGAAGACGTATTATCTGTTTGAGTGTTATTATGTGTAAGATCAAATAAACTAACCAGTGTGTATATGCTTGTAAGAACATGTGAAATGGGAGGCTTGAGTGAAAGTCACATAGGTTACATGCTGTGGGATGTAAATGTAAATCGGCACTAATAATTTAGACATTCCTAGTGTAAATTGTCCACAAATATAAAAGGAACCTTAGAGGATAAAGTACCTTTCATAAACACATCCACTCAATAAAACATCAATGAGATCACAGGGCTACCTTTAGACAGGTAGACCTTCCCACGTAACGTTGTAGGAATTGCTTTATACGTTTCCCTGACCAGCCTTCCCATCACAAAGAAGATGACCTCAATAATGAATTGACAACTTAGGTATGTTTCAATTAGAACAATTAGAACAATCTAGACGAGAACAGGCCATTCAGCCCAACAAAGCTCGCCAGTCCTATCCACTTGCTTCCTCCAAGAAAACATCAAGTCGAGTTTTGAAAGTCCCTAACGTCTTACTGTCTACCACACTACTTGGTAACTTATTCCAAGTGTCTATCGTTCTTTGTGTAAAGAAAAACTTCCTAATGTTTGTGCGAAATTTACCCTTAACAAGTTTCCAACTGTGTCCCGTGTTCTTGATGAGCTCATTTTAAAATACAAGTCTCGATCCACTGTACTAATTCCCTTCATAATTTTAAACACTTCAATCATGTCACCTCTTAATCTTCTTTTGCTTAAACTGTAAAGGCTCAGCTCTTTTAATCTTTCCTCATAATTCAACCCCTGTAGACCTGGAATCAGCCTAGTCGCTCTTCTCTGGACCTTTTCTAGTGCTGCTATGTCCTTTTGTAGCCTGGAGACCAAAACTGCACACAGTACTCAAGATGAGGCCTCACCAGTGCATTATAAAGGTTGAGCATAACCTCCTTGGACTTGTACTCCACAGATCGTGCTATATAACCTAACATTCTGTTAGCCTTCTTAATGGCTTCTGAACACTGTTTGGAAGTTGATAGCTTGGAGTCCACTATGACTCCTAAATCCTTCTCATAAGGTGTACTCTCGATTTTCGACCGCCCATTGTGTATTCAAACCTAATATTTTTACTTCCTATGTGTAATACTTTACATTTACTGACATTAAATTTCATCTGCCACAAATCTGCCCAAGCCTGTATGCTATCCAAGTCCTTCTGTAATGATATAACGGATTCCAAATTATCTGCTAATCCACCTATCTTGGTATCATCTGCAAACTTAACCAGCTTGTTACTTATATTCCTATCTAAATCATTTATATATATTAAAAATAGCAGCGGCCCTAGCACTGACCCCTGTGGAACACCACTCTTAACATCAGCCAGTTCTGATGAGGTTCCTCGCACCATCACCCTCTGCTTCCTGTGTCTGAGCCAATTCTGCACCCATCTAAAAACATCACCCTGAATTCCCACTTCTTTTAACTTGATGCCCAACCTCTCATGTGGCACCTTATCAAATGCTTTCTGAAAGTCCAGATAAATAATATCATAAGCTCCACTTTGATCGTATCCTTTTGTTGCCTCCTCATAGAATTCCAACATGTTAGTAAAACACGACCTCCCCTTCTGAACCCATGCTGACTGTTCAGAATAACTCCTGTCCTTGTCATGTGTTGCTCAATCTTATCCTTAATAATTCCTTCCATTAATTTTCCTGTGATGCTTGTTAAGCTTACTGGCCTATAGTTGCTTGGATCTGCCCTGTCACCCTTTTTATATAATGGGATGATATTTGCCATTTTCCAGTCCTTTGGAATCTCTCCAGTGCACAGTGACTTCCTAAAAATATGTGTCAAGGGTTTATATATGTACTCACTAGCCTCCTTAAGAACACGAGGATAAATATTATCTGGGCCTGGTGATTTGTTTGATTTCATCTTATTTAATCTGAGCAGCACTTCTCCCTCTACAATTTCCAAATCCCTCAGTACCTCCTTAGTAGTTGTGTTTACCTCTGGCAGGTTATCCACTTGCTCACTTGTAAACACCTCAGAAAAATGTAAGTTTAGGGCATCTGCTATTTCATTGTCTGTATCTTTTAATTCCCTTTACTATTCCTGATGAACTTGACCTCCTCCTTAACTGTTCTTTTACTACTAAAATACTGAAAGAATCTCTTGGGGTCTTCTTTCGCCTTATCTGCTATATTCCTCTCCAACTGTCTTTTAGCCTCTCTGATATCCTTCTTAATGGTTGCCCTCATGTTCTCATACGCTACGGTTCTCTTTGCAGTCATTAGTCTTATATGCCTTATACAGCAGTTTTTCCTTTGCAACTTCTTTTTAAATCTTTATTAATCCATCGTGGAGATTTTTTTAGTTTCCTATTACTTCCAAATTTAGGTATGTATCTGTCCTGCATTACATGTAAAACATTTTTAAACCTGTTCCACTGCTCCTCGACTGTCTCCACATTTAAAAGCTTATCCCAGTCTATCCTACTTAGACTTTGTCGCATCTGCTCAAAATTAGCCCTACTAAAGTTCAACTTAACAATTTTAGTCTTTGCATCTGTACTCTTACAAAATACTGAGAATTGTATTACATTATGGTCACTTGACCCTAGTGGTTCAATCACCTCTACACCCTCAATTCTATCCTGATTATTACAGAATACTAAATCCAGATAGGCTTCACCCCTTGTTGGTGCTCTAACATGCTGTGTTAAAAACAGTCGCGATTACTTCTAAAACTCCTGCTCTTGTGCTCCTCCATCTGTAAGGTTATCCCAGTTAATATTTGGATAATTAAAGTCCCCATGACTATAATATCCCCTGTAAACTTGCCTTTTGATATTACTAAAAGATGTGTGTTGAAATTACTGTCTGAATTGGGTGGTCTATAACACACTCCTAAAATGAGACCTTTTCCCTAATATTTTCCAGGCGAAGCCACATGTCCTCACTAAGATGGGGCTCATCATCCAACTGAAGATGACTTACATTTAATTCCTGTTTGGCATAAACAGCAACCCCACCTCCTTTTCTGTTCTGTCTATCCTTCCTAAAAATGTGTATCCCTCTATGTTACACTCATCCCCATCTTTGTTATTTAGCCAGGTTTCCGTTATTGCTATAATATCATAATTGTGCTCTGCTACATACAACTCCAACTCACTTACCTTATTTTTGATACTTCTAGCATTAAGGCAAGCTATTTTTAATGTGTTAATCCTTCTATCTTTACGTGTTTGCTTAAAATTTACATTACTATGCATTTTTATTTCTACACCATTGTTTGTTCTTCCATGTATAGATCTAAATCTGGCCTGTCCTAAACTCCCTGCCCCCCCATTCCCTAGTTTAAACAATCCTCGACTAGCCTACACATACGCCTCCCCAATACATTGGTGCCCCTCCGGTTCAGATGTAACCCGTCACGCGGAACAGGTCCCATCTGTTCCAAAAGGAGTCCCAATGCCCCATAAACCTATACCCTTCTACCCTGCACCAAGATTTGAGCCACGCGTTAAGCCTTCTAATCTCCTCAATCTTACCTGGACTGGCGCTGGCACAGGCAGAACTTCGGAGAAGACTACCTTGTCAGTTCTGCTCCTCAGCTTGGTACCTAACTCTTTGAATTTGGATCGCAGAACTGACAGACTACCCTTATGTATGTCATTTGTTCCAACGTGGACAATGACAACTGGATCCACCCCCGCTCTGGCCAAGAGCCTATCCACCCTTCCAGGAGGTCTCCCACCTGTGCTCCCGGAAGGCAACACACCGTACGAGACTCTCTCTCTCTGGAGCACACCTGCGCTTCAATCCCCCTAATGATTGAGTCCCCAACTATCACTACCTCTCTCTTTTTGGGAACTGGTTTTGAGGTGGCCCGTTGGGGCTCCTCAACCCTGCCTACCACCTCAGAATTATCAGAGTCACCGTCCAGCTCCGCCAGGACATGATAACGGTTAGACACTTCTAATTCTGGGGTTGATGCCCCAGGACAGTGTGCACCCTTTACCTTACGCCTTGCGACTGTACGCTTACACCTGCTAGTAGAATTGAGGAATCCACAAGTGTAGTGCCGTACATGTCTTCCATAAGCTGAAACTGTGCACAGAGGGAAAGGTGATTGTGGCCGTGTGAAGCAATAACAGATAGCTGTATGATAATTTGAAGCAGCAACCGGGTCATCCCATTTAGTCACAGCAATGAAACAAAAAACAACATTGCCGGTCGATGTGGATAAACTAGCTCCAGCTTTGGGCTGTCAGTTAAATTAAAGTACAGCAGTCCAATTGGAGTTCAGACACAAAGCAAATGACGCCATCTTCCAGGAATCCAGCGGCTTTATTTCAAGGACGCAGAAGGCGCAGAGTCGAGTCCCCTCATAGGGCGGAGTCAGGTGCCCTCAGAGGATGGGTTCTCTGTGATGCGGGGAGAGAAAGAGATCCAGAGGGTCTTTACATACCTTAAAAGAGCCCGTGAGGAAATCCCCAAACACACACGTGTGACATGATATACAGAAACCATATTATTAGGCCAAAATGACTGACGTGTGAGTTATGCAATGCAGGCCAGATTTCTGAGACGTCTGTGAAAAACAAAACACATTCTGCATTTTGTAAACATTTAGTCCATATGAACAGGAGAAATATGAGGGAGGAGAAGCAAATCTTTGTAAACACCAAATGTTGACGAGGAGGAGGACGAGGAGGAGGACAATAAACAGTCATTTTGTGTCATTGACCAGCCATGAGGTACCTAAGAAAAGTGCCAATGGGTCCAAAAATGAAGTGCACTGTAATATGAATAGAATTGTGAAGAGCTTTGTGATCGCAACCATCCCAAAATAAACATTAATTTCCACAGTGTTGTGACTCACTTTAAATCGCTTTGAGTCCCCACTTCTCAGAAACAAATGGCCAGTTTGTTTCCAACTCCCACTACTTTAGGTGTGAAGACATGTGTCCTGCTTTCAGGCGTAAAAGGCTTTTCAGCTCAGTCACCACCAAGTATCCTTGAGTTCAGGCTTCACTGATTAGCTTTAAGAGCTGATTTTACAGTTGGATTAATTTATGGAGATGTTACTTTAGGCTACCGTGACTTCTTATTCCCCATGGCACAATTTTATAAATCACAAAGGCAGAATTATTTCAATTTTTATAACATTTAGAGCCAACGTTGAGAAAGTGACTCTCTTAGACTAACACATAGTCAATACTGAGTCAATAATTTAGCAAATTAGCCACTATAGGGCCTCACTGCTTTGTTTTTTTATATATTGTTTTGCCAGATAAAGCTCCTTTTTGATTTAAAAAATGACATAGTACATGGTTCTTCCATCTTCATAGGTTCATGAACTTGGGTTCGATTCCTAGCCCACTCTGTGTCTATTTTACTTTTTCTCAGTGCCTTATTTTCCCGCGAACTCTAATTTTCTCTGCCTCTCCTCCTAAAGAAGTGCAGATTGGGTTAAATGGAAACTAAAACTATCCTTCCCGTGAATGAGTGTAAATTCTATTGACCAGAACTTCAGAAATTAGAACACTGGGACAATTGTGGTGAGAACAGGACATTCATCCTAACAAGCTCACCCATCCTATTCACCTCGATTGTCCAAAATAACACCAAGTTGAGAGCTGAAGGTCCCAAATGTTCTAATGTCCGCCGCATTACTTGGTAATTCACTCCATTTGTCAATGACTTGCTGTGTGAAGAAAAAAAAAAACCTTATATCTGTGCGACATTAACCTTTAACAATTTTCCATGTTCCTTTGTGTGCGATCGTGAATTAATTTTAAAGTAACAGCCAGGATCTACTTGTTGTGATGTGAGATTTTGCATATAACTAGATAAATGTTTTGAATGTCTTTATTTGTAATCTAGGCAAAGCAACGTAATTTAGTGTTACTTTGGTGAGAGGTAGTCGTGTTTGCTTTCCCGTTTACGACTAATTTTACGACAGGATTTGGGCGGATGTGTCTTAAACCAGTTTGATGAGTATTTCTCTGCTAAAGTCTTTCAACCCCCTTGCAAGGAAGCCAGGATGTTTAACATATGGCATGGGGGGTTGCAGGTGTTAAGATGTACTATTTCCCCTATTGGTCTGAGATATGGCTGTCTGGATTGGCTGTAGGGGCTGGATAGAAAACCTATACATTTGCTTGCTCAACCACATTCTCTCTCTCTCTCTCTAACCAACATATGATGAAGAAGTACCTTTCTCTTGCTAACCTGTGATGATGTAGAAGTATCTTTCGCTTGTTAACAACTGATGAAGACCATCACACCATGAACTGGAGACAACACAATGAGGAGCACAGTTTCAGCCATTTTGAACAGACATGTGGCTAAAAGCTGAGCACCAATGATGCCTTAACTAGAGACATTAAGTAACTACAAGTCTGTGTGCCACCTGAATTACACATCACCATTTTATCAGGTTGTATGGTTGCTAATATTCAAATGTACTTTGCATTTTGTTATTATTTATGAATATTATCAGTAATACATTATTTTATGTGTAACTTAACTCCTGCTTGTCTTTTTACTACATCTAATTTCCTGAGGTTATAGATATAGAAGGGAAGGTGGGGATTAGTTATATACAGTGGTAAGTCTGTGAGATTAGGCATTCTAAGGCTACATATTAATAATACAATAGGGGAAAGTAGAGCAATTTATATATTACTCTACCAAGATAAAACACTACTGTACAATTTCCCTTCATAATTTTAAACAAACCAATGATGTTACTGCTTCATGTCTATTTACTTATCTCTCTATTATAAAAAAAAATCCTGCAAAAAGGAAAAGCAGGGCGATGAGACGTGATCTTCTCGGAAGTTCTCAGAAGACATTTAAAAGACCTGCAGACAAAAAAGTGTATCGTGGGGACCGTAAACACGAGACATGGTGCCAAGAGATTGTCCCAGGGGCGTCTCGCGGGGACATGGAACATGACACACCCTTATTATGAAATAAGAGCACGGACAGCCGGCAAAGCACTCAGTCATGTAAAAGCATGTAGCGCACACAGATCCTGTGCTCTCAGCAAAGAAGAAAGTAGCGCAGAGAAAAGAGACCCAAACGCGTTGGAGAGAAAAAAGGCAGATAAGAGATTTTGAAAGCAGTTGAATTCGAAAGGCTCAAACAAACAATGGCGCGATACACATGCAGAGAAAGGTACAGAATATGAAAGCAGTAAAATTCGAAAGTATTGTAGCGTCCCAGCCAAGTTGAAGCCTTTTTTGTTTTAAAGTGATTGTTAGGTCCGATTGAGGGAGGGCAGAGTACAGCACGGAAGACTGATAGTGGGGTACTGATTGATGCGGTAAGGGGGAGGTGAGACCCGTGGAAAGAGGGGTTAGAGAGGGTGCTAGAAAGTTGTATTTGGGGTTACGAAGTCGGCGATTGTTAAACTAGAACTTTTGTGACACTTTATTAAGTCAGTCGCTACAGTATCAAAAAAAAAAGATAGTAAACATTGCATTAACGCAAACAAAAGGTAATTAATCATCAGAACCAGCTGTAATGGAAAAAATAGCAGGACACAGCGAGGTCAGAAATAAAAGGCAAAGAGCAGAAAACAAAGTCTTTTCGTCTTCACATCATTCAATGCACAAAACATGGATTTACACAATAATGGACCATACTCTATGAGAATCTGTGGTCCCACACCAGTTAAAGCAACGATTCCAAAGAAAAAAAAAGCTTTAAAAATTTTAGATCCGATTAACCAAACAAAGGGGTTGGCGAGCGAAGTGAGCAGGGGGCAGAGCCCGCTAGTACTATAAAGGTTCAACTCCTTCAGTCTCCCCTTGTATCTCATATTCCTGCAATCAGAATAGTCACTCTTCTCTGACTGTCTCTAATACTGTTGCATCTTTTTTGTATTATGGAGACCAAAACTGCACACAGTACTCCAGGTGAGGCCTCACTAATGTGCTAAATAACATCTATTCTATTCCACACATTATGATACAGTGGCATACAAAAGTTTGTGTAAAATTTCTGTTACTGTGAATAATTAAGTGAGTAGAAGATATAATTACGGCAACGGCAACATTTATTTCTATAGCACATTTTCATACAGATGATGTAGCTAAAAGTGCTTTACAAGATGAAGAAAGAAAAATGTACATGAAACACCAATTAGAATAGGCAATACTAAATAACAAAAAATAAAGTAAGGTCAGTTGGCCAAGAGGACAGAAAAAACTGAGGGCACGAGACTGCCCAGCCCCCACTGGGCAATCATCTCTATATATAATCTTCATTTGGATCTTGATCTTTGTTTGTCCGCGAATGAATTAGAAGAAGAAGCACTAGATGGCAGTAGAGAGACAGCTAAAACATAGGCATTGCATTAAGAATCTCCTCCAGGCTTATACTACTGAAGACTGTAGTACGCCAGTCACACCTCAAAACACAGACATTCAAACTAAACAAATTGTTGTGCTTTAAATTAACTAAAGAGAGCTTCAGTTAGATCTTGATCTTTGTTTGTCCGCGAATTCCACGCATGCGTAGACCACCTTCCAGTTTAGTACGGTGTTGTTACTCACGGATGTCAACAATGTGCCGGAATAACGAAAGGGGTGGTGGACAGTGTTACGCTGGTTAGCTCCTGAGGCCTGGTTAGAGAATGAGATTACCGAAGAGAAAAGGTACGTGCCTACGTAACATATGAATGAAAGAAAGACAGTGGGTAAAATGAATGGCAATGTAACAGCACGTTCTGGAAATTATTATTGCTACGTTGTACCCGGCGAGTGCTGCGCGTCTCACAGTTGTACCGTGGCTTGCTCACATGTCAGTGAAGTGATCCCTATTTATGCTTTAAAGAGCCTGGATACCTATGTGTCCCCCTTTTATAACCATTGCTCCGTGTATATTGCTTTACTCTTTGGATTGCCACAAAGCAAACTGCGAGATTGGAGAAAGGTTGAGAAGACATCGTGAGAGGAAATGACAGCGTCGTGAAAACGAGACGGACTGTGAACAGACAAAAGCAGAAATGCTCCTACACCACCACATAATTACTATTCGGACAGTAATTCCGAGTAGGTCGTTCCTATCGAATCAATGTCCAAGGGTTTTCTTTTGTAATTTTGTTTCCCTTATAAAAAATCATAATGCTATGCGACGAAGGGCCCAGTTCACGACTGGCAGCCGCGTTTAAACAGAGAACCTTCACAGACAACTTTAACACGTGCAATGTAGTTGGGCGCACATGGCTAGTCCTATCATAAATGATCTAAATCGGTCTTCATGGTTTTCAGGCTTCATGTGAAAGAATTTGATGATGATGGTCACGTGGACATCTGGCCTTCAATCTGTTAATTTAGGGTGCCTTGATCAGGTGGTGGTGGTGCAGAATGCCACCACAGAAAACCAGAAAAGGAATGGCAGAGAAAGAAGGGGTTAGTATGGATTGCGGAGCCATGATAGAAATGATAAATCAATGCATATGAGGTGAGACCCCTAAAATAACTGGGCTTGGGGCTTTCCTAGAAAACCGTCTAGAGGTCGGCTGGATGTGAATCATAGAACTATATCCCCTCCTATACGGTATATCTTGTGAAGAGCCCAGTCAGTATTTGCACAACAATCGCTACACAAGTTGCTGTTATAATGTTGAGTGAAAAAAATCAAACAGCGAGTCAACATCAAATTTCTCTTTAAATTGAACAAAACGGCCACAGAAACTTATGATATGATAACAGTTTGTTGCACACAAGTTTCTGAGTGGCACAAACGTTTCAAGGAAGGACAAGAAAATGTGGAAAACGTTAAACGCCCTGGTCGCCCATGCTCGTCTCGGACAGATGAAAACATCAAAACGGTGAATCAGATTGTTTAAAATGATCATACTGGTTTTTCTGTAAAGCAGTTTTTGACTGACAAAAAATTCCTGTCCTCGATCATCCTCCCTATTCACCCAGTTTAGCTCCCTTGTGATTTTTACTTGTTCCTGAAAATCAAAAGTGACCTGAAGGGAGCATGTTCTTCTTCAATGGATGAAGTGAAGACAGAAACGGCAAGCCTGTTGAAGCACCTCAAGGAAGAAGACTTCCAGCACTGTTTCAATCAATGGCAGATACGTATGGAGCAGTGTAGAGATCGGGAGGGGGAGAATGTAGAAGGTGACAATGTTTAGAATGCTGTAATTCATCAATAAATATATTTTTTTACCAATCCGGTTATTTTTGTATCTCACCTTGTATACACAATATCAGGGTTACATTAAAATTAAGCTATGAGAAAGCCATGTTAAAATAATGGGTTTTTAGCTCCACCGTATTAACTTGGCAAATTTCTATTGGTATGCAATTCTAGATTTTAGCTTCATAACAGCAGAAGGCCGCCTCATCACATTTTTTAAGTTTAGCTCTTGGAATTCTAAGCAGACACTCATTTGAAGATCTAAGGTTACGATTTGGAGTGTAAGGTGAAAGGCATTCCAAAATAAGGGATGGAGTGAGATTATTTAAGGCTTCGTAAACCATTAGCAGCATTTTAAAGTTAATTTTAAATAGCACTGTAACCAGTGTAGTGACATCAAAACTGGAGAGATGTGCTCCGATTTTCTTTTCCTAGTTGACCACCAAAAGGCATAAAGTGAAAGATGACACATTTCTTTAACATACTAAGCAAAATTACATTTTTACTTCCGTCATTCACAAGTACAAAATAATAAAAAAAAATGAAAAGGGCTTGAAGCAAAAGTTAGGGCGTCCGACATGGTCAGTACTTAGTAAGAGCCCCTTTGGGAAGTAACACAGCTTGTAAACACCGACTAAGAGTCTCTCAGTTCTTACTTGGGATATTTTCACCCATTCGTCCTGGCAAAAGACTTCTAATTCTGCAAGGTTCTTGCATATACTGCTCTTTTGAGATCTATCCAATAGATTTTCAATGAGGGGACTATGAGGGCCATGGTGAAACCATCAGCTTGTGCCTCTGGAGGAATTTCATTATAGATTTTGAGGTGTGTTTCAGATCATTAACTCGTTTTAGGATCCATCCTCTTTTTATTGTCAGCTTTTTCACAGATGGTGTGATGTTTGCTTCCAGAATTTGCTGGTATTTTTTTAGTCCATTCTTCTCTCTACCAATGACATGTCTCCTGTGCCACTGACTGCAACACAAGCCCAAAGCTGATCGATCCACTGCCATGTGTGTTCTTTTCCTGGAATTCGGCGCCCCTTATTCTCCAAACACACCTTTGCACATTGTGGCCAAAAAGTTCTATTTTGACTTCATCAGTCCACGGTACTTGTTTCTAAAATGCATCAGGCGTGTTTAGATGTCCGTTTGCATGCTTCAGGCACTGACTTTTGTGGCTAGGACACAGGAAAGGTTTTCTTCTGCTGGCTCTACCATGAAGGTCACGTTTGTTCAGGTATCGCTGCACAGTAGAACAGGACACCACCACTCCAGAGTCTGCTAAATCCTCCTGGGGGTCTTTTGCAGTCAAACGAGGGTTTTTATTTGCATTTCTAGCAATCCAACAAGCAGTTCTTTCTTCATCTTCCAGACCTCAACTTGACCTCCACCATTCTTGTTAACTGCCATTTCTTAATAACATTATAAACTAAGGAAAGAGCTACCTGGAAATGCTATGCTATTGCCTTGTAGCCTTCTCCTGCTTTGTGAGCATCAGTTCTTTTATTTTTCAGAGTGCTGGGCAGCTGCTTAGAGGAGGCCATGGCTGCTGATTGTTGGGACAAAGCGTGAGGAGAATTTAGACAGCTTTGTCATTTGCAGCACTTAGGGTTTCCTAGTGATGACCGTGAACAAGCCATAGGCGTAATGGGTATGAAGGACAGCCGGGTCCCATGCCAGCAGGGACGCCCCTGCTGCTTATGTTCTGGGGAAGCCACCATGGGCAGTCCAGTACCTCCCCCGGGACGCTTGGTGGCAGCCTCCCTGGCTGACGGTGATTTCTCAACCACCCGCAGGGCTCCATGGGAGATGGAGTCCTCCAAAGCCTGGTTGGGGCCTCGGATGGCCACTAGGCGGAGCTGCATGGACTCAGCAGTCTGGCTGGACTCCATCTTCACCCCCAACTGGAGGTGCAATTAGGACCAAGTGGTCAAGCACCTGGAACACTTTCGGGTGTGTTATAAAAAGAGCCAGCCACCACCACTCAAAGAGCCAGAGTCGGGAGGAGGAGGACTAAGCTTGAGGAGGAGTGGTGGAACAGGAGAAAGGGTGTTTTGGTGGTATTTGTACTTTGGGAATGTGTTGGGCTGTGTGGCACGGGGAAGACGTGTCCCACAGCTGAAGAATTAACTTTGTACGTGCCTCTGCGTCAGTCTGTGCCGGGTCGGGTGCTTATATAGCACCTTTCACATCAGTTAATGAAGGCCTTGAGAAAATTCATCTGAGACCTCAAATATCTTTAGGTGCCCAAAACTTTGCATGCTCCTTTTTTCACTGCACAATTGTACAAAACAAAAACAATACCCAGCTCTTGCATAAAATGCTGAAAAGAAGTGGTGTCATCTTTAACTTTGTGTCTTTGGTGATCAGTTCACTTCTGCTCACTTTAGTATTTATAATAACCAACACTTTAAGTAAGGGTGCCTAAGTAAGAGTGCCCAAATATTTTCATGTCACTGTACATAGCCTGACATCCCATTAGCCTTCTTGATGATTTCTACCTACTGTCTGAATGTAGACAGTGGTTATGACTACTAGGTCCTTCTCAAAAAGGAGTGCCTTTCATGTTTCAGACCTCCCATTGTTTATTCCGATCTAACCTGTCTACTTTCTTTTTGTAATAGAAATGAAAGATTTATATCAAACTTGATTTCAATTGAATTTGAATTCTGACTACCATGTTAACTCTTGATTTTTTCGGTAAATCTTTGCTTTGTGTGTTTGATAAGCATGCAACTTTTAAAAAATTTAAAGAAACAAAACACAAGACATATCCCGTTCCTGCTTTTTGGCTTAACGTTCTTCCAAAACAAAAGCTAAATCTTGGACTCTTGCTAGATAGTCCCACATGTATAATATACACGTATGGGGGCAACCAGAAGTCCATTTTGATTAAAAGTGGGTTGGATAGATAGATAGATAGATAGATAGATAGATAGATAGATAGATAGATATGAAGGCACTATAGATAGATAGATAGATAGATAGATAGATATGAAAAGCACTATATAATAGATAGATAGATAGATAGATAGATAGATAGATAGATAGATAGATATGATAGATAGATAGATAGATAGATAGATAGATAGATATGAAAGGCACTATATAATAGATAGATAGATAGATAGATAGATAGATAGCATAGATAGATAGATAGATAGATATGAAAGGCACTATATAATAGATAGATAGATAAATAGATAGATAGATATGAAAGGCACTATATAATAGATAGATAGATAAGGATAGATAGATAGATAGATAGATGATATGAAAGGCACTATATAGATAGATAGATAGATAGATAGATAGATGGAAAAGCATAGATAGATAGATAGATAGATAGATAGATAGATAGATAGATATTGTGATAGATAGCAGCAGGGGCGCTAGTGCTCCCTTGAACCCTCAGGTATGACTCCAGACACCAGGTAAAAGTCCAAGACCTTTTATTGTTTTCTTCAGTGCACCAAGCACCTCCCACACTACTCATATATTTAAATCACTACAAACAACACTATAAACCACTCCTCCTCGCCCAGACACTTTGCTCCTCTCCCACCCAGCACAGCTCAGTGTCTGGACTGAGGCACCGTCCTTTTATAGCCCCTGACCCGGAGGTGTTTCTGTCCCATCAATCCATAATTCCTAATTCCTTCCGGGTCAGGGCAATCAGTCCTTTTATTCAACCCGGGAGCACGACATTTCTTCCCGTCATGTGACCGTGACGTACTCCCGGGTCATACGGCCTCACAGGGCCCATAAGCTCCTCCACAGCGACTCCTGGTGGACCCCAAGGTATCCAGCAGGGTTGTGTATAAACACTACAAAGTCCATAAGGCCCTGCTGGACCTCGGGGCACGATCCTGCTGTCGGGAGAGCTCCTCCTGGCGGCCTGGGGGTGCGGACCGGCATGGGAAGCCGGCAGTCCTCCACAATAGATAGATAGATAGATAGATAAAACTTTACATACCTCAAGGTTCAAATTTAGGGCCAGTCTTGTTCACAATCAGTGATGAGAGAAGCAGGCAAGTTCCAATTCACATACAGTTTTACAAAACTGACAATAAAATTAGTTTGGTAGACAATTTTGTAATTGTTTGGCGTGAAACTCTTAACATCACCCATTAACTCCTTTTAACACGTTTTTATGGTTCAAAACAAGGAATGTTGCTCTCTAAAGCCACACCCACACTTCAGTGTTTACCTGTTACCTAGCAACCACCTTTTCTGTTTCTGGATCCCAGCAGAAACTGACACTCTGTGCCCACTCCAAGCGGTATGGAACAGGAAGTGAGTTTGGTTATTAAAACCTAAAAGACAGGCAGATGCCACCAGACATGACATTTTTCTTGTTGTGGATGTTGCTGAAAGTGAAACACAAATTTAAATACAGTTTTGCACAAATCATTTTCCCCATCATCATTCATGGAAATCTCACAAGTTAACCTATGCAATCATTGAGAAAACATGGAAAATTCATGTTTAAGAAAGAACAAGTGAGGCTGTCTGAGGAAGTAACACAAGCACCCCTTGCACACACCCTGCCACTTAGTGACGACAGCATTTCATTACAAAGAGTGCTAAAGTAACTAAAATCAGATACTCAGATGGGCTACAATTTTTTTAATTAACATAATATAATCATCCAGATGACAATGAATGGCAGCAATAAAAAATTCAGCTAAGTCCCACATACAGACATACAATAATGAGATTTTTTTTTTTATAAAGCAATACCGACACATCATTAGAACCCTTGTGTGTAATTCTACCATTTTTGCAAAGCAATGCTGTTAAAATGATGGAAGTGCATCCCTCAAGTCAAATGGCACATCATGCTCTTCAAGGAAACTCAGTTGTATTAGAGATAGAGACATGAGAGACAGATAACACTTTATTAGCATTAAATAAGAAAAGTCAATTTGGACTACTGATCAATGTGTTTTGAAAATGTTCTCTATTTAAATGATAAAATTCACATTTGGGGCTAACAGCTGCACAGACTAACACATGATATCAACATGGGAAACATGAGTTTTTTGGAAGCATCTAACACGTGCCGTGGATAAATTAGAAGCCTTGCTGTCATAGGAAAACCTACAAAGACCAACTTCACCAGCCTCCTCTTTCATTTTGGTCTCCTCGTAGTGGTAAACATTCTTACAGTCTTACTGGTCAGGTTTATGTTTTCCGTGTAATGTAAATGTGGAAAGAATGAGAAAGTGTTCTTGGATCGTGTGCTGATATGGAGAGCAGCCAGGGCATTCTGGTAGTTAAATAGCTTTGTATAAACCTGGCACAGTATTTCTTCTCATCAATCTCATTTCAGTGTCGAACTGCGGAATGGCGTTGGAAAAAAGATGGACTGATTGTTTCTAAACAGATTTTTAGGACTTCTCTATTCAACTTCCAGGTTGCAGTTAAGAAAGCTAAGCATGGTTTCTTTGCTGATTTAGTATCCCGTCATTCTAAGAATCCTAGGGTCTTATTTAATTCAATTAATGCGGCCATTCACCCTCATTCTGTGATGGGATTAAATAGCACTGTTCTTTCATGTGAGTAGTTTCTTTCATTCTTTGTCAGTAAAACTGATAAAATTCGCTGTGGTATTGTTCCAACTGACTATGAACTTCCTACTGTTAGTCTTGGAATCTTTTCATCTTGTCTCACTTTCACAGCTAAAAAGAACCATTGACACCCTTAAACCAGCTCTCAGTCCTCTTGATATTGTACCACCATGCCTCTTGGTGGAAGCCTTTGATATTTTAGGTCCATCTTTGGTAGCCATTATCAATGATTCTATTAGTGAGGGAGTTGTTCCCTCATTTTTTAAACATGCTGCGGTACGTCCCTGTCTAATAAAGGCAGAATTAGATCCTGGAGTTTTAGCCAATTTTTGCCCGAATTTCCCAATTGCCATTTCCGGTTAAAATATTAGAAAGAATTATTTATAATCAATTGGTTGATCACCTTAACTCCAATAATTTATTTGAGATCTACCAATCTGGCTTTAGGCGTTATCATGGTGTTGAGATGGCCCTCCTTAAAGTATTCGGTGACATCTCTATTATTACTGACTGGCGCTGCGGTCCTTGTCCTCCTTGACCCGTCCACTGCCTTTGACACTATCGATCATGAGATATTGCTGTTGCAGCTTGAAGATCTTGTTGGACTTAAAGGGGCTGCTCTTAACTGGTTCAGGTCATTTCTAACTGGTAGACACTTTTCAGTGACTTTAAATTCCTCTTTTTCGTCTACTGCTCCTCTTAAATATGGTGTTCCTCAGGGATCCATTTTGGGTCCTATCTTATTCTCTATATACCTTCACCCTATTGGAGCTATTTTTAGGAAGTTTAATATTTCTTTTTACTGCTATGCTGATGACACTCAGGTTTACAGTATATTCCCGTCTGCAACTCTGCAATGAATCAGCTGCACAACTGTCTTTCTGAACTAATATCCTAGATGGCTAATAATTTTCTTGATCTAAATCAAAATAAAACGGAGGTGCTTATAGTGAGTCCATCAGCTAAAGCTCAAATTGGTCTTGGACCTCTCGGCTCTTTCTCTGTCTTTTGCAAACCTCAACTCCACAATCCAAGTGTTATCGTTGACAGTAACCTCTCTTTTGAGAAACAAGTAAATTCTGTAGTCAACAGCTGCTTTTTCCAACTACATCTATTAGGTAAGATCGAGCCTTTTTTATCTTCTAGGGATCTTGAGAAAGCCACTCATGCTTTAATGTTTTCCTGCCTTGATTACTGCAACTCGCTGTATTCTGGGATTAGCAGATCTCTGATACGCAGGTTACAGTTGGTCCAAAATGCTGCTGCTCGCTTTCTGGTTGGGGCAAGATAGTCTGACTCTGTTTCTCCAATATTAGCTCCTTTACACTGGCTGCCTGTCAGGTTTCGAATTGATTTTAAAATCTTATTGCTAGTTTTTAAATCTTTACATGGGCTCGCTCCTGCCTATTTATCCGAATTGTGTGTTTTACACCAGCCATCTAGAGTGCTTAGATCTTCTGGTCAGTTGTCTCTTGTTGTCCCTCGCATGAGTGTCAAACTAAGGGGGACAGACAGGACTTTTACAGCTGCTGCTCCTCGTCTGTGGACCTTTTTACCTCATCATATAAAGGAGTCGTCTACAACTGAACTGTTCAAAACGAGATTAGAGACTCATTTCTATTCACTTGCATTCCGTGACCTTCAGTAATACTGATAGTTTCCTCATTGTGATTATGTAACATTACTTCTATTGATTATTTATTTTATTTATGTTCATTTATTTTATTTCTATTTATGTTATTCATGTTAATTGTATGTTTTTTCTTTTATTCTATTATTGTAAAGCACTTTGGCCACAGCATTCCTATGTTGTTTTAAATGTGCTATATAAATAAATTGACATTGACATTTTATTCTGTACTAACAGCTCACGCTGAACTGAAATGCATGCCAAGTCTGAACCACACCAGGACCACAGTTGGATTTGTTCTGCCAGCTCCTCTCCTACTTACTCCTGTACATTTTACATTTTTATACGCAACCCATGTTGGATTTGTGCTTCAGTCCGCCCACCAGCTTCAGCCCGCCATGCTTTTCTGTCACTAACATCGTTTTCATTTTTACAGTTACATTTCAGTGTCTTCTCTGAAATGTTCTTTGCTTTATTTATTGACTCTTGCAGGTTTTCTTGTGATTTCTAGCCAGAGCTTTACTTTAGCTCAGCGATTTTCAACCTTTTTCATCTCATGGCACACATAAACTACATACTAAAATTCTGCGGCACACCAAAAAATTGCAGATCTGACAAAAAAAAATAAAACAGGTATCATTTTGATTGATTTACAAAAAAAAATAGTAATTGTAATTACCTACCCTTTTTGCTCCAAAGTGGCTTTTAAAAAATCTTTTTTTAAAAGCTATTTATTTATGATAATTTTTAACCAAAAAATATTACTGAAAGTCATCAGGTGCCTTAACTTGTATTACAAGGAGATGGGACAGTGGTAGTGCTGCTGCCTTGCAATATGGTGATCACAGGTTCATATCCAGGGTTATCCCAGTGCTTTGAATAGTGAGAAAAGCACTACAATATGTAAAGATGTATTATTATTATTATTATTATTAATAATAATAATATTATTATTATATGTGCGTATGGTCCATGGTTCTTGAGGGTGATCCTTCAATCAGCTGTGAACCACCCAGTCTCACTGAGATTGCACAGGTGGTGAACCAGCTGAGGGTAGGGAAGGGATCAGGCTGGTGGTCAGGATGTCCTCCTGGCATTACAAGCAATCTTTGCTTCCATTTGGGAGTCGGGAATCATTCCAACTGACTAGAAAACAGGTCTCGTCATCCCTATCTGGAAAGGGAAGGGGGATCGCCTGGATTGCAGCAACTACAGGTGGATAACGCTGCTCTCGGTGTGGGGTAAAGTCTTTGCTAGGGTTATCCTCAATAGGATCCGTGATCACTTGCTTACCTACCAGCAACCGGAACAGTCTGGTTTTACGCCTAGGAAGTCTAAAATTGACCGCATCCTGGCACTGAGGGTCCTCATGGAGTGTTAATGTGAGTATCAGCAGAGTTTCTTTGCAGCCTTTGTTGATTTTCTTAAAGCATTCAACTCAGTTGATTGAGCTGCTCTGTGGGACATCCTGGGGGTTTGCAGGATCCCCTCGAGGTTGCTGGATATCATGGCTGGCCTGTACACTGGTACTGTGAGTGCTGTGCAGAGTGCAGGCAGAACCTCTGTGTTTTTCCCAGTTGATTCTGGACTTTGTCAGGGGTCTGTTTTTGCTTCAACGTTCTTCAGTGCTTGTATGGACTGGGTGTTGGGTAGGGTCGTGGGGTCCAGCAGCTGTGGGGCATCTGCTGGTGAAGAAAGATTCACAGATCTCAGCTTTGCCGACGATGCTGTGATCTTCACGGAGTCAATGGAGGCTCTGATCGGGGCGCTCGAAAGACAGAGTGAGGAGTCTGAGTATCTGGGCTTGTGAGTATCCTTGATTAAAACCAACATTCAGGACTTGAATGACCTCTTGGGCACAGCCATCAGCAGTGTGTCTGTCTGCGGAGAGAGTGTCGACCTCGTTGAGAGGTTTACTTACCTTGGCAGTGACATTCATGTCTCAAGTGACTCTTCCTTTGTAGTCAGTTGATGGATCGGGAGACAATGGGGGGTCATGAGGTCACTGGAAAGGGGTGTGTGGTGGTCCCAATATCTATGCCAAAGGATGAAGTCTTTAGAGTCCTGTTACTTCCTGTCTTGCTATAATGGCTGCGAGACATGGACATGGTTCCAGTGACCTGAGACGAAGATTGAACTTCTTTGGTATTGTGCCTCTTCGGAGAATCCTTTTGTACCGCTGGTTTGATTTTGTGTCAACTGAGCGGTTGCTCATGGAGTCCCAAAGAAGGCACATTAACTGCATTGTGAGGGAGCGTCAGTTACGGCACTACGGCCATGTTGTGTGAGTGATCCGGTTTGAAGGATCCTCATTGTTGGGGACCCGAGTGGCTGGACCAGCCCAAGGGACGTCTACCCTATCTGAGTATTTGATTTTAATTACTCGGCACTCTTTGTGTTGTCACTGAGTGATTGCGATTGTATGGTACATCGTGGCCTTTCATCATTTCCAGGAGGGCGCTAAGTGGCTAACAGCCCATCCCAGGACGATGTTGTTATTCCCACCACCCACCACACTCTCCTTTGCATTTGAGAGGTGTCTAGAACTTGGCAAACTGAACTGATTGAGCAGCACACCACATGCAATTCAGAAGAGGTCATCCACCTGAAGCTAAGCATGTTCAGGCCCGGCCAGTAATTGGGTGGGTGACCATTTAGAGTAAGATTGGGTTGCTGTTGGAAGAGGTGTTGGTGAGACCAGCAGGGGGTGCTTACTTTGTGGTCTGAACGTGGATACCAGTATCCCAGTTCAGTGACGAGGACATTGTGCTAAAAAAATGACGTTGTCCTTCAGATGAGATGTAAAACTGAGGTCTTGAATCAATGTGGTCATAAAAGACCCCCTGGGCATCCTTTGTAAAGAGTAGGGTGTATCCCGATGTCCTGGCTAAATTGCCCACCACGACCTGATCATTCTGACCCCTTAATCATCCCCTGTCTCTAATTGGCTGTCTTTTTCACTACTTCACCACCTGATAGCTAATGTGAGGAGAGCGTACTGGCGCAAAAATGTCTGCCATCGCAACATCCAGGTGGATGCCACACATTAGTGGTGTTTGGAGTGCCTCCCCCTCACTATAGTGCTTTGAGTGAAGAAAAGTGATATATAAATGTAAAGAATTATTATTATTTAGAAAGGAACACAACTGTGTATAAAAGGTGTCACCCCTTATACTGTATGTCAGGACAGAGATCAACCCATAAGGTCCAAGAAACTCTCTGAAGACCTCCACGATCTAATTGGATATGTAACCATTTCTGAAGCTGTGATTGCTCACAGGGGCACAGTGGCCTTAACGATTGTGAAATAGAAGATGTTTGGAACCAACAAGACTCCTCCTAGAGTTAGCCATCCAGTCAAACTCAGTAACCATGCAAGAACGACCTTGGTCAGGCAGGTGACCAAGAACCCAGTGGTCACTCAGACCTTCAGAAGCCATCTGACTGGTTTTCCAATTCTAGCAGCATCCCATCAATCAGGTTTTATGGGTAGAATAGCTAATTCTCTTTTGGAGTTTGCCAAATGGAATTTAGAGGGGTCTGAGAGTGTGAAAATAAAGATTTTCTGTCCTGTTTAGATAAGAACTGAAATCTTTGGACAGAACTCCAAGCACTAAGCCTGGCGAAGATAATATCCCTGTGGTGAAGTATTGTGGTGGCAGTATTATGCTATGGCGATGCATCTCAGCAGAAGGGACAGTTGGACAGGTCAGAATTGAAGGAAGGATGAATACAGCCGAAAACAGAATGGTCCTGGAAGAAAACCTCCTACAGTGTGCATGCGACTTCGGACTGGAGTGAAGGTTGACCCAAAGCATTGTGATGGGTGGCCACGGCCACTACCTGGCCGGAACGCCAATGGACTGCAAGGACCAGGGGAGAGGGCATTGGTGAGGCAATACCTCTCCTAGGACACTAGAGGGCAGCCCCTTTGGTTTCCAGTGGGGCCACGTGTCATGAGCATGGGAGCTCAACCCTGTTGGAGCCCATGGCCACCGCCAAGGGGTGCATGGAAATTTCCAGGGCTTTATTGGGCCACACTTCCAGAAGAAGCTCATTGGGCACCTGGAGTCCTTCTGGGCACCTTATAAAGGGAGCCAGTCACCACCAGTTGGGAGGAAGAGGACAAAGCATAAGAAGGAGTGGAGACAAGAAGGCACTGTTATGGTGCTGGTGATATGTGCACTTAAAACTAAATAAACAGTTTGTTGTGTGTGGAAAATTGGTGTCCTGCCTCTCTATATCCAGGTTGGCTTCACTGCATACAACTAAGACAACTCTGGAGAGGCTCTGGGACAAGTCACTTACTGTTCTTAGGTGGCCCCACAGGACATGTGTGGAGAGACCTGAAGATGGCAGTTTTACAGATGCTTCCCATCCAATTTAACAACACTGATCCTGAAAGGATCTTCCAGGAAGGAAGACTTGTAAGGAGGTTCTGCTCAACCTTTATAACACACTGGTGAGGCCTCATCTTGAGTACTTTGTGCAGTTTTGGTCTCCAGGCAACAAAAAAGACATAACAGCACTAGAAAATGTCCAGAGAAGAGCGACTAGGCTGAGTCCAGGACTACAGGGGATGAATTATGAGAAAAGATTAAAAGAGCTGAGCCTTTACAGTTTAAGGAAAGGAAGATTAAGAGGTGACATGATTGAAGGGTTTAAAATGATGAACTGGAATTAGTACAGTGGATCGAGACGTTGACTTTAAAATAAGTTCATCAAGAACACGGGGACACAGTTGGAAAACTTGTGAAAGGTAAATTTCACAGAAACATCAGGAAGTTTTTCTTTAAACAAAGAATGGTAGACACCAATTAGCTACCAAGTAGTGTGGTAGACAGTAAGACTGTAAGGACTTTTAAAACTCGGCTTGATGTTTTTTTGGAAGAAATAAGTGGATAGGACTGGCGAGCTTTGTTGGGCTGAATGGCCTGTTCTCTTCTAGAGTGTTCTAATCATTATAATCATTTCTGCATCTCAAAGAAAGGACTTTCCCAAGAAGACTCGAAGTAGTAATAGCTACAAAAAACTGAATTAAGGCGCTGGATTCTTCTAAGAAGGAACTTTTCCAGTTTTTGATTTTTAATAAATTCGCCAGCCTTTTTAAAAAGACATATTTTCACCTAATCATTATGGGTTGATGGGCAAAAATGATAAACTTATCTATTTGAAATGAAATCTAAAACACAATAAAGTCTGCAGAGAGTGGAGGGGGTCCTAATAATTTCTAACTCCATTGTGTATGGAACCACCTTCTCTCAGTGATATGTATGTCCTTGTTTCACCCAAGAAGTCCATCATTACTGACAGTTACCTTCAAACTAAAATAAATTGTGGTGCACACCATGCTGTTTTTACTACTAGAGTAATTACTCATTTATCAGTAAATATTTTCTTTATCTCTATCCATAAATACTGAAAAAGCGCAAAGTGCCATGCTACATATGGAGCCAATTTCAGATGGAGGCAACAGCCACTTCCTTGCGCTGTAACGTTAGAGATGTCTCCGGCAAAACAGAAAGCTCTCCTCTACTGATTCACATGGACTGTATTCGGTGTCTGGGGACCAGCAATGTATTCAGCTAAACGGCCTCATTAGCGAGCTGCTCCTCCTCCTCCTCCTCCTCCGCACTTTCATTAGCGCACAGAAGCCCAATGTAAATAGGCCTCAGTGGAGTCTCGGCATGACCTTCTCATCACCTCCTCTTCCTCCTCCAAGGTCACTGCAAGGTCTTTAGTTTCACATTGCATTTGTTCATATCTGTGCTTACAATCAACAAGCGTGAAGCTGGCCTATGATTAATGCCCCCTTTTAAAATAAGAGCTCAGTCCCAAGGGATTTGTTTAAAATTTTATGACAGAGAAAAAGAGAGAGCTCCTCTGCATCAAATTCTGGTTCAGTGATAATGTCACCTTTCCTTGACGTTCACCATGCAGAATGCAGCTGTTCTACAAACCGTCTGTTAAGAAAACCATGATTATGACAGAAGACTGTAGAGGTTCGAGTATTGATTGCTTGTGGTGCCTTGTTTAGTATTTTAAAAAAATCCTCCCAGATCATTCAGCCAGTGTGGCCAAACACAAAGCTCTTGAAGATGCCTTCACCCTTGTGGTGGTCACTTACAGTATTTCCTTTTAAACAAGCTACGTCTTCATTGGTTAGACTGATGTGAAGTCAGGTCCATTGGCAGCCAGCGTCTAATTGAACTCTGGTGGACTAGAGCTTGGCTGAATAAGGCTTCACAGTTTTTACTATTTTTAGAGCGTTGAAATAACAAACCTTACATGATCACTCAGCACATCCACCATAATGAAAGGATAGGAAAGGATCTGTGTGTCTGTATGTCTTTGTCATTGCAACTGATATCGGATTGTAAACATTAATACTGCTGTTATGAATCCCATACCAGGTGGCCCATAACAGAGAATTATGTACTGCATTGGTCATTCCATCAGGTAGAGCATCACAAACATTTGTAGTAATGCATTTTATTTTATTTATCACTTATTTATCTAGGACAGTTTGAAATTTAAGTAATCAGTGTAGATGTTAGCATTAACATTTGCCACGTATCATCTATTGAAATGTGTTTGTATTTCATGTTGGACTAAAATGCATTGCATTTATCATTCCAACAGATGGTGCATCACACACATTTGTCGTAAACATTTTTATTTATTACTTATTTATCTAAGACAGTTTGAAATCCCAAGTAATCAATGTAGATGCTAGAATGTGTTTGTAATTCAAGTAGGACTAAAATGCATTGCATTTATCATTCCAACAGATGGCACATCTCTAACATTTGTAGTAAACTACAGTATTTTATTTATTACTTATTTATCTAAGACAGTTTGAAATCTTAAGTAATCAATGTAGATGTTAGCATTAACATTTGTTGTGCACCTGTATTTTGTAATTCATGTAAAACTAAAATGCATTGGCTTTATCATTCCGACAGATGGCACATCACTAACATTTGTAGTAATCTATTTTATTTATTACTTATTTATCTAAGACAGTTTGAAATCTTAATCAACATAGATGTTAGCAATAACGTTTGCCATGCATCATCTACTGGAATGTGTTTGTAATTCATGTAGGACTAAAATGCATTGCATTTATCATTCCAACAGATGGTGCATCACAAACATTATTTTGTAATTCTTTTAAAACTAAAATGCATTGGATTGATCATTCCAACAGATGGCACATCACTAACATTTGTAGTAAACTATTTTATTTATTACTTATTTATCCAAGACAGTTTGAAATCCCAAGTAATCAATGTAGATGTTAGAATGTGTTTGTAATTCATGTAGGACTAAAATGCATTGCATTTATCATTTCAACAGATGGTGCATTACAAACATTTGTAGTAATGCATTTTATTTTATTTACCACGTTTTTATCTAAGGTGTGTCGAAATCTTAAGTAATCAATGTACTGTAGATGTTAGCATTAACATTTGTTGTGTACCTGTATTTTGTAATTCATGTAAAACTAAAAGGAATTGCATTTATCATTCCAACAGATGGTGCATTACAAACATTTGTAGTAATGCATTTTATTTTATTTACCACTTTTTATTTATCTAAGACGTGTTGAAATCTTAAGTAATCAACATAGATGTTAGCATTAACATTTGTTGTGCACCTACGTTTGCCATGCATCATCTACTGGAATGTGTTTGTAATTCATGTAGGACTAAAATGCATTGCATTTATCATTCCAACAGATGGTGCATCACAAACATTTGTAGTAATGAATTTTATTTTATTTACCAGTTTTTATTTATCTAAGACGTGTTGAAATCTTAAGTAATCAACATAGATGTTAGCATTAACGTTTGTTGTGCACCTGTATTTTGTAATTCTTTTAAAACTAAAATGCATTGGATTGATCATTCCAACAGATGGCACATCACTAACATTTGTAGTAAACTATTTTATTTATTACTTATTTATCCAAGACAGTTTGAAATCCCAAGTAATCAATGTAGATGTTAGAATGTGTTTGTAATTCATGTAGGACTAAAATGCATTGCATTTATCATTTCAACAGATGGTGCATTACAAACATTTGTAGTAATGCATTTTATTTTATTTACCACGTTTTTATCTAAGGTGTGTCGAAATCTTAAGTAATCAATGTACTGTAGATGTTAGCATTAACATTTGTTGTGTACCTGTATTTTGTAATTCATGTAAAACTAAAAGGAATTGCATTTATCATTCCAACAGATGGTGCATTACAAACATTTGTAGTAATGCATTTTATTTTATTTACCACTTTTTATTTATCTAAGACGTGTTGAAATCTTAAGTAATCAACATAGATGTTAGCATTAACATTTGTTGTGCACCTGTATTTTGTAATTCATGTAAAACTAAAATGCATTGGATTTATCATTCCAACAGATGGCACATCACTAACATTTGTAGTAAACTATTTTATTTATTACTTATTTATCTAAGACAGTTTGAAATCCTAAGTGATCAATGTAGATGTTAGCAATAACGTTTGCCATGCATCATCTACTGGAATGTGTTTGTAATTCATGTAGGACTAAAATGCATTGCATTTATCATTCCAACAGATGGTGCATCACAAACATTTGTAGTAATGCATTTTATTTTATTTACTGCTGTTTATTTATCTAAGACAGTTTGAAATCTTAAGTACTCAACGTAGATGTTACCATTAACGTTTGCTGTGCACAATCTATTTGAATGTACTTTGTAATTCATGTAAGAATAAAATGCATTGCATTTGTCACTCCAGCAGTTGGTGCATCATAAACACCTGTCGTAATAAAATGTATTACTACAAATGTTTGTGATGCACCATCTGTTGGAATGACAAATGCAATGCATACATCTCTGTTACAGTATATGCCATACGGTATATAGATTGGGGCACAGATTTGTTATTTACACACCAAAAGGAAGGAAGGGCTGAACTGTCAGCACTGCGCACCGTCCCTGTTGCCCTTCTTGGCACTTACTACAATGCCTTTTTCAGGTGCAAGCAACCTGCAACACAAATACCAGACAAAGAAATGAAAACAAGCAAACTGTAATACCTTTGAGAGTATTATGAACGAGAAACACGTGGTCCTGTGGTCTGAGGTTGCAGCAGTGTCCTGCCCTGTGAGCCAATGTTGCTGCGACTCTTTGATGGAGGTGTTAAGACTTCAGTTATCAGTTGGCCTGTACAATCCAATGACATTCGCTCTCAGCACTGGGTGCATGAGCAGTGGTTGTTTTCCTGCTTGTGCCCACACTTCTGTTTGCTGTGACAAGGGTACTGCCACCTTTATCGTGACCTAATGTCATCCAGGACAATTTTTTGATTTCAGAATGTCTGACTTATGTGTGTAATGAAGATGATCAATCATTCTGTACAACGCACTTCGCCATCAGTATGCCAGATATGTTGCTCGAATGCGCACAGCACCATGTGGTGCATTCACCTATTGCGAAACACAGCACCACTGGTCACACTGCAGAGGTTCCTGTAAACCATCCAATACTGACAAGGATTAAATTGTCTTCCTGTTAGTGGCACACACGGCCATATTTTTCTTATCAGCCAAGATGCGCAACTGCACCTCTGCTTGCCATGAGTCAAAGCCCAATTTTAGGGAGGCCATAGCCTGCAGCATCCAATCATGGGTAGTGTTGTGCGTATCATGTCATAAGCCAGGGGTGTCCAAACTTTTTTCACTGGGGGCAACATACAGAGAAATATACGAAGGGCTGGGCCACCCACTAGAGGTGACGTATATTGCCTCACCTCCTGTGTATTAAGCTAGCAAAATCAATTAAAAATCGGTAAATTATGCTTCATAATTGAATATGCTTAAAGAAAAAACAGCCTCACAGCTCTCCATTAATGGGTTTTCATTTATTGTATTTCAAAATGCTCTCATCACATGCAATCGAGTGAAAATCAAAAGCACAAGCTTTATCTGACGCTAGCTAACAAGTCTTCAGTTCACCGCACAACTGCGTTTCTGGACAAGCAAACATTGTTGAATTCCTGCATTTTCTCCGGGCACATTATTACTGCGACTTTATTGAGGCGCTGTTTTATGAAAGGGGGCGGCACGGTGGCGCAGTGGTAGCGCTGCTTCCTCACAGTAAGGAGACCTGGGTTCTCTTCTCAGGTCCTCCCTGCGTGGAGTTGGCATGTTCTCCCCGTGTCCGTGTGGGTTTCCTCCGGGTGCTCCGGTTTCCTCCCACGGTCCAAAGACATGCAGGTTAGGCACCTTGGCGATCCTACATTGTCCCTAGTGTGTGTCCTGCGGTGGTCTGGTGTTGGCTGGGATTGGCTCTAGCAGACCCCCGTGACCCTGTGTGGTTGGAAATTGACTGACTGACTGTTTTATGAAGTCACCAACTGAGAAAGGTTTTTCCTGTGACGAGCAGTGAGTTGCGCTACCTCATAACTGGCTAATGTGGCATTTTCTTGTGTTTTGTTAGCACGGACAAAGTACTGCTGTTGAGCTAGCAGACTAGCTGCCATTTGCTTAACTTTCTGTTCTCGTTCGGCACCAGTGTAGGATGTGTAGGTCGGATGTTTGGTTTCGTATTGTCGACACACATTATACTCTTTCATCACTGCAATAGCTTCATTGCAAATCAAACAGACACACTTGCCCTTGACTTCTAGGAAGAAATATTCATTTTCCCACCACGTCTGAAATTTGCTGCGCTCACTTGCTATTGTGTGTTTCTTTGGTTCTGCCATTTTTGGTCACCCGTAGCAAATTGGTTGCGCTTATTTGTGAAGACGCTGCCTTGATCAAGACAGTAGCTCCGCTTTATGTTAAACCAAAGAAGTACAATACAGTTAAGAACAAGTTTTGTGTGTGGGCCATAGTTCATTATATTTTTACGATTTGCTGCGGGCCAATTAAAAATGGAGCCCGTTGGGCTGTAGTTTGGACACCCCTGGCATAAGCTGTCTAATTTCAAGGGCTAGGGGTTCACAAGTTTTTGAGTGACAGACAGACAGCCCTTAGTGTTTTATATGTAGAGATAGGCTGGTTCCATGTTTTAGTGTTCATTCTGTGATGTAGGAGGTTAGTGTTCTTCTGAGCAAACTGTATCTGTTTTTATGTTTTAATACTGTATAAGCACATGACAGACTAACATAGTGATGCACGTGTCACTGCTCCTAGATGACTGTCCCCTTACTTTGGTGCTAGTGGACCTTAAGGCAAAAGTCAAGTCAAGTTGGGGAGCATGCACTGGTACAGCGGGTTGCCACACCCACTACACGACGAAACAATTCGGGATCCCGGTTGGAAACCCCCAATGCAGACACGCGGTCCAGTCCCACCCTCTATCTGCTGCAGCCATATATTATGTGGGCATCCCTTAGGCCTGGTCCAGCCACTCTGGTCCCCAGCAATCAGGATCTTACGAGCCGGATCACCCTCGGGTAATCGCGCCACATGGCCGTAGTGCCGTAACTGACACTCCCTCACAATGCAGGTAATGTGCCTCATTTTGGACTCCATGAGCAACACAAAGTCAAACCAATGGTACCCAAGGACTCTCCGGAGAGACACAGTACTGAAGGAGTCCAGTCTTCGTCTCAGGTCACTGAATAGCGTCCATGTCTCACAACCCTACATCAAGACAGGAAGCACCTGGACTCTAAAGACTTGGACCTTCGTCCTTTTGCCGAGATATCGGGAGCGCCGCACACCCCTTTCCAGTGATCTCATGACCCCTCATGCTCTCCCAATCCGTCTGCTGACGTCATAGGAAGAGTCACCAGAGACGTGAACGTCGCTGCCAAGGTAAGTAAACCTCTTGACGAGGCTGACATTCTCCCCGCAAACAGACACACACTGCTGATGGCTGTGCACAAGAGGTCATTAACTCTTTCAGGGCGAATGCCGACTTTTGTCGAAATTTGGGGGGTAGAAGACGGTAAATTTGCACCAAACTCGCTGTTACGTTTTAGTTTGACTCTCTTTGGTGCTGCGACCTCGTATGAGCAGCACAGAGCAAACAGCCTCTAAAATGGCATCGACATCTGACGAGAGACCAAAGGAAAATACCCCATGGACGACGTTTTTTTCCATATTATCACTGAATCGGACTCTGATTTTGATGCAAGTGATTTGGAGACAGAGAATGAAAAATGAAAGTGAAGTCCCCAGCATCAGCTAATCGTGGTGCTGGACACGTTCGTGTAGCTGACACAACAGCAGCAACGTTTGCCTGGCAGGGACCACCACTTACAATGACAGGAGGTACAAAGCAGATTGCATCACACTGAGACTGCCATTGATGCCCACCTTCTGTGTGGAGACAGCCAGGCAGCCGGCCCACTGCACACTTCTGCTGACCCATCAAGCCACCCCTGCACATCCGCTGCTGCCTGAGATCGCCATATCGGCGCCGACAGCACACAGCAACAGATGTTTCATGTTGATTTATGGATGAAGCCGTCGCTTTGCGTGCTTTTCAGAAAACTGAGCTTTTTGGGGAAAAAATATTCAGCCCTCAAAGGGCTAAAGGCCTGGATCAAGACAAAAGCTCACACTTTATTTTCAACTACTTGAACACAAGTTTATAATTTTATCTTTGATTTTTTTTTGTTAACTTCTTACTGTACAGAATGTGCCTTTCCAACTATAAATACATCTTTCTTCGAGATCTCCTACAGAGAACCGAACTCCTTCTCAGCTTTCCCACCAAAACCTGGTAGGTAATCCAACAATGAAGGCCCAATCAGAAATATGAAATAACTGAAATGGAAGAAGACAGGGATGATGTACCATATATGAATATACTAGCAAAATACCCGCGCTTCACAGTGTGTTAAAGAAGTTATGAAAAAGAAAAGGAAACATTTTAAAAACACCACAACTAGATTGTAAATGTAATTACCGTAGGCTTATTTTAGTATTGCGAGTGAATTATGATGATTATAAAGAGTTGTATTTATGATTGTAAATGTTGTGTGTGAGAAATGCACATTTTTAGGATGTAAGGATCTCTTTGTAAACGACGTTTGCAGTTCTGCCCTCGGGCTGTAAAATGACCAAGCTGTCTGCGGAGCTCACTCTTGAGCATGCAACGTGCAGTCAGCCACGTGAGAAGCAATCTTTTGTCAAGTCAATGGTGACCATTTTTAGAGTCTGGCCCTGTGACTTATTTATTGTCATAGCCAAGCAGACCCTTACTGGAAATTGCAGGGGTTTGTATTGGAATGGGAGGTCAGAGGGTATGACAGGGATGCGAGGAATAAATCCAGTTTCCCCTGAGCCAGTTCCAGTGAAGACAGTCGCCTCAATGAGGTTCTGGTGCCGTTACAAAGTTTTGGTGGTTGTAAGTTTCGGAGTAACATAATTGGTGTGCTGACCTTCAAAAGTGGAGTATGTGGAGGCCTGCCCGGAGGATTAAGAGTGTGAAGAAACGAAATGAAAAGGCAGGAGTCACCAGCAGGAAGATGTGAAGCAAGGCGAACAATAAGAGGCTTGAAGCGGTGGAGTAAAGAAGAAGGGAGCAGTGAGCACGACGAACAGCTGAGGAAAGTGAGGAAGAGAGTGAGGAGGCACATGAGCGCGGGATGTCGTTCAATCAATCAATCAATCAATCAACATTTATTTATATAGCACATTTTCATACAAAAAAATGTAGCTCAAAGTGCTTTACAAAATGAAGAATAGAAAAATAGAAGACACAATAAAAAATAAACATAAGTCAACATTAATTAACATAGAATAAGTAAGGTCCGATGGCCAGGGTGGACAGAAAAAAAAAAAAAAACTCCAAAAGCTGGAGAAAAAAATAAAATCTGTAGGGATTCCAGACCAAGAGACCACCCAGTCCCCTCTGGGCATTTTTTTTTTTAAGTGGGATATTGAAAGAATCCCTTTTCACAAATAAGCTTTATTGAAATTTACTACAATTTTACAAAAAACATGAAAAGTATGTACAAAAAACCAAATGCAATGAACAGGGGTGCTTAGTTGATGTGGGCAAGAACCGCCATCTTCATGGAAATCATGCAGACGACTCTAGTGAAACAGCAGACTGGGAGGGCTCCTCTTCCATTTTCTCAACTCCATTGCCATTACTGGCAGGCTCTTCTGCACCATTTCTTGCTGGCTCTGGTTTGAACTTTTTAGCTTCCTTTATTGGGCTCTCATCTTCAGTTTTTCTCTTCTTCCGCACAAGATGGGAAATATCCGAAACAGCCTTTGATGAAGCCCCTTCACTCGAATTTGCTGGAGTTGTAGATGTGGTCCCAGAATCCCCAGAGAATGCACTTGTAGAACCACCAGTCATAGTCTCCTTTATTGCTTCAGATGCCACATGGCCGGTGGTTTTACTTTCTTTGGCGTCTTCAATTTTTTCTTTTATTTCTGGAAGGAGAACTTTCAACTCTTCCATTTCCTTCTTATCGTCAGCCACAGAGTCTTCATTTTCAGCCTTGTCAAGGACTTCTTTCAGCATTGAAAGTCGATTCTGCATAACCTCCACAGATTGGTTATAGTACTGAATGGCAAGATCATATTGCCCTGAATAACCAGACACAAGGCCAAGCTGGTAGTATGTCTCCGCAAGCAGTCAACTGTGGGGTTCCAAATGCTTCTTCTGAAGAGTTAGACACTCCTGGAAATCCTCAGCAGCTTGGATATAATTGCCAGATTCCAAACCAACTTCACCCTCTTCCATGACTTCTGCTTCATCGGCATCTTCATTTTCTTCAGCTTCTTTTCCTTCTGACACTTCCCCATTTTTCAAAGGGTCCTCATCGTTAATATACAGTGGTGTGAAAAACTATTTGCCCCCTTCCTGATTTCTTATTCTTTTGCATGTTTGTCACACAAAATGTTTCTGATCATCAAACACATTTAACCATTAGTCAAATATAACACAAGTAAACACAAAATGCAGTTTTTAAATGATGGTTTTTATTATTTAGGGAGAAACAAAAATCCAAACCTACATGGCCCTGTGTGAAAAAGTAATTGCCCCCTGAACCTAATAACTGGTTGGGCCACCCTTAGCAGCAATAACTGCAATCAAGCGTTTGTGATAACTTGCAATGAGTCTTTTACAGCGTTCTGGAGGAATTTTGGCCCACTCATCTTTGCAGAATTGTTGTAATTCAGCTTTATTTGAGGGTTTTCTAGCATGAACCGCCTTTTTAAGGTCATGCCATAGCATCTCAATTGGATTCAGGTCAGGACTTTGACTAGGCCACTCCAAAGTCTTCATTTTGTTTTCTTCAGCCATTCAGAGGTGGATTTGCTGGTGTGTTTTGGGTCATTGTCCTGTTGCAGCACCCAAGATCGCTTCAGCTTGATTTGACGAACAGATGGCCAGACATTCTCCTTCAGGATTTTTTGGTAGACAGTAGAATTCATGGTTCCATCTATCACAGCAAGCCTTCCAGGTCCTGAAGCAGCAAAACAACCCCAGACCATCACACTACCACCACCATATTTTACTGTTGGTATGATGTTCTTTTTCTGAAATGCTGTGTTCCTTTTACGCCAGATGTAATGGGACATTTGCCTTCCAAAAAGTTCAACTTTTGTCTCATCAATCCACAAGGTATTTTCCCAAAAGTCTTGGCTATCATTGAGATGTTTCTTAGCAAAATTGAGACGAGCCCTAATGTTCTTTTGCTTAACAGTGGTTTGCGTCTTGGAAATCTGCCATGCAGGCCGTTTTGCCCAGTCTCTTTCTTATGGTGGAGTCGTGAACACTGACCTTAATTGAGGCAAGTGAGGCCTGCAGTTCTTTAGACGTTGTCCTGGGGTCTTTTGTGACCTCTCGGATGAGTCGTCTCTGCACTCTTGGGGTCATTTTGGTCGGTCGACCACTCCTGGGAAGGTTCACCACTGTTCCATGTTTTTGCCATTTGTGGATAATGGCTCTCACTGTGGTTCACTGGAGTCCCAAAGCTTTAGAAATGGCTTTATAACCTTTACCAGACTGATAGATCCCAATTACTTCTGTTCTCATTTGTTCCTGAATTTCTTTGGATCTTGGCATGATGTCTAGCTTTTGAGGTGCTTTTGGTCTACTTCTCTGTGTCAGGCAGCTCCTATTTAAGTGATTTCTTGATTGAAACAGGTGTGGCAGTAATCAGGCCTGGGGTGGCTACGGAAATTGAACTCAGGTGTGATACACCACAGTTAGGTTATTTTTTAACAAGGGGGCAATTACATTTTCACACAGGGCCATGTAGGTTTGGATTTTTTTTCTAACTAAATAATAAAAACCATCATTTAAAAACTGCATTTTGTGTTTACTTGTGTTATATTTGACTAATGGTTAAATGTGTTTGATGATCAGAAACATTTTGTGTGATAAACATTCAAAAGAATAAGAAATCAGGAAGGGGGCAAATAGTTTTTCACACCACTGTATATAGGCAGGGAGTCAACCACGTGGTAGGTGTTTAGAAAAAGGAAGGGGGACTGGGGGTGGCCCTTGTGCGTCTCTGCCGTGAAATAAATCCTCCGTTAACGGAAATTAGGAATGAAATCGCCAAAAGGAGAGGTCAGTTCCAAAGGTTCCTTATGGCATAATGGTGAGAACTGCCAAAAAGAAGACGTCATTTTCAAAAGTTTGTTACGAAATGAAACATACTTAATGTTTGTAAGTACAGTGTAAAGGATGAGCATGGGAAATTTGGGCTTCCCACGTATATTGAAAGTCACAAAAATAGCGAGGAGGGCTTCCCCTATCTATATATACAGTTTAGGGGGTACACCCGTTTCCCCCCCCTTGGGTGTTGCAATAGGACATGAAACATACCTAACTTTTGTAAGTACTCTGCAAGGAATAAGCATGCGAAATTTCAGCTTCCCACCTATATGGAAAGTGGGAGAATTAGTGATGTGTCAGTGAGGGCTTTGCCTTTTATATGTATAGACTAGGGGGCTCCACCCACTGCTCGTTTTGCTTGCCCACCCCCTGTGTTTGGATTACCGGATATACAATTTAAAGAGATTGTTATTTTCATGGGAATTGTTACATATGCATTATTTTCAGTTTTACTTTAAAACTTTTGTAAAAACAATACTTGTCCTTTATTTCCGGCCCGGGCATGTTAAATCTTTCTTGCAGGATGTATAATGCTGCTTGTGTTGTGAAGGGGGGTGATAGGGTGGCTGACTCTAAGGAGATGCAGTCGGATCATCTGCTGGCAAGCTGCATGCTCTGCTTGTCGTTGTTTTAAGAGCTGGGAGCACATGACATGTGTCTGTCAAAAGCCTTCCACTGTGAACTTATTTTAAATGTTGTCTCACTGCCTTGTCTCGCGGGACGTTAAAGTGTCAAATTTTCTTCCGAGAATATTTTTTTTGTAATAGAGAGATAGTTTAAAAACTCAATTATCATGTCAACTCGCCTTGATTGATATTATACCCTTAGGGGCTTCATAATGTGCCTTGGGCTCTTTTTGCATATTCTTGCTGACGTTTCTTTTTGTTGACTTATTATATTTGTATCCGGGGTGCAACAGGCTGCTTTGGTGGGTATGTAAGATCTGATTTTTTGGCTCCATAGCGATGCACCTCAGTGAGAAGTGTACTTTCGGCCATCGCCCTTGAGGGCTGAGTGCCTAACAGGGAGAGGAAATCTTCCCCTGAAGACACATTGCTGTACTTTATTCTGCCACAATCTGGGGACACTTTCTGTCACTAATAATAAGCGATGCTCTTTATGGGCCTCCACTGCTATGGGCAATGCATCTTCTGTATCTCCCCATTTGAGCCCCTGTTTGTGTCATATGTATTTTGTCACTTGGGGTTTGATGGTAACCCTATCCTCGCCTTAGGAATTTCAATGTGTAGTTCTGTCATGGTTCAGCCAGGATATCTCCCCTGGCGGGTGTTCATAGTTTGTTTTGTTTAATTTTATGCCATTTATTTATATTAAGGTGTATTTTGTTTATTGTGTATATTTTTCTTTGTGTTCATTTGTCCTTGATCCCATAAGGGGCGGGGCCACCTGCCCATCACCACTAAGAACGGCCCCCACACTATTTAAGGGCGGGCCTACCCATGATTCCTTGCGGTTTATTGAATTCGGTGGAGTGGAGAGTTCTTGTGAGTATCTGTGTCTTTGCTTTTGCCTTTTGATTTATAGGATATTGAACCCATGCTGTGTATCTTGACATGTCTTTGGATTTGTGTATTGGGACTGTGTAACTGAGTTTTTGAACTTTTGCTCCATCTTGACTTTTTGGATACTGTATTATGGTATTTTTGCTTTTCTTGCAACTCTTTGTGCTCTTCAGAGCTTTGTGCCTGCACAGGCTTTTGTGACAATAAACCTTTTATTATTTTCAAGATATGTCTTGGCCCTTTGGTATTCTAGTCTGGGTACTTTGACAGTGTTTGCCACCTCTAGTGGACCACATTGGAGTTTTTTTTGCAACTGTGCTTTTTGAACTTGGCTTTTTCAAGACAATTTCAGTATTCCAAAACCTTGCATCTTAATCTATTAAGTCACACTTACCAGCCTGCTGTGGTGTTGCAGCTGCAATCTGCAGCCACCCTTGTGGTCACCATTACGATGTACCAAGGATGACAGTATTTCTGGTTATTATACTTCTTCCCCTCTCTTATCTGTAGGCTGGTCACCAATTAAAGTAAAGTAAAGGGTTAGAATGAAAACCTGCAGCCACTGCGGTCCTCTGGGACTGGAGTTTGAGACCACTGAACTAGACTAATGGAGGACGGCTACACTGTTCATGCTTGATCTACCCATAAGCCAAAGCAAATGTGTTGTATTGCTTCAGCTTCTATCCACTGTGGTTCCGCATAATTTTCAATTTTATTTTACTTTTTGATTTACCCTTATATTTTGCTGCTGGTCCAGCCAAAAAATATGATACATGGAATTTCAAACATTTCACTGGGATGGGCAGTTGTAATCAAAAAGTAAAGGCAATTTGAAAATTACTTGGTAATCACGGTGGATAGAAGCTGATGCAATACAACACGATCAAAGTGGCTTATGGGTAGTTTAAGCATGCAGAGTGTAGCCATCTTCCATTAGTCTAGTCTAGAAATGCATTACTCCAAAACTGCTGAGCTGAAGTGCTTGCAGTTCTGCTTGCATATTACTGTTGATTCAACATAAAATATAGACTTTGTAGACTTAAGAGTGTGGCGGACATTCGGGGTCCTTGTCCGGCCGGGACACCCCCATGCTGGGAGGATCGGGGGGAGCAAGTGTGGCCAGAGCATTACCTCCCCCAGAGTGCTAGAGCAGTGTTTCCCAACCTTGGTCCTGGGGGCACACTGTGGCTGCAGGTTTTTGTTCCAGCCAGCTTCTGTTTTTAATTGAACTCCTGTTATTTCCCAAGTTCTGTGTTTTGGGAACAATATTGGAATTAGAAAACTAAGTTTGGTAAAAAAATATATATATATTGTGAAGGACAGCCGGGTCCCATGCCCGGCAAGGACACCCCTGCTGCTTATATTCCGGGGGAGCCACCATGGGCTGTCCAATACCTCTCCCGGAACGCTTGGTGGCAGCCTCCCTGGCCGACGGTGATTCCCCAACCGCCCGCAGGGCTCCGTGGGAGATGGAGTCCTCCACAGCTGGGTTGGGGCCCGGGGTGGCCGCTAGGGGGGGCTGTCTGCTTCCCACAGCCCGGCTGGACGAGTCTTCAGCCCCACCCAGAAGTGCAATTAGGACCAGGTGCTTAATCACCTGGAACACTCCTGGGTGGGCTATAAAAGGGCCCAGCCACCACCACTTGAGGAGCCAGAGTTGGGAGGAGGAGGACTAAGCTTGAGGAGGAGTGGTGGTAGAGAAGAAGGATTATTGGATGTGTTTATTGTGCTTTAGGACTGTGTGGCACAGGGAAGACGTGTCCCACAGCTGAAGAAAATAAAAGTCTTTGGACTTTTTATACATGCCTCTGTGTCTTTCTGTGTCGGGTCAGGCGCCTATATAGCGCCTTTGTTACTATATATATATATATTTTTTTTATATTTATATTTATTATAATGATGTATTTTTTTTCTTTTTAACAATATTCTCATCTTGATTTTCATTCTAATTTTCTAGGTTTTCTAATTTTTTAATGAATCCATTATTTACTAATTAGTGGGCCTAATGCTAAAGTAGTTGCAGCATTTCATGATTCAGTGATGTTTGCCTGCATGTCTGTTCTGCTCATTTTTAATTGTAATTAATAAGATAGAACAAAGGGGAAAATCTGCACAGAGAAAGGGCAAAATATAACGAAATCAACAAAAGAGAGTTAAGCATTTAAATCTCTAGCAAAAACAGACATTTTTCTAAATGTCTTGTACTGTAAATGTAAAAATCATGCTGGTGTGCTTTTCTGAATAAATAGATAGATCGATAGATAGATATGAAAGGCACTATACGATAGATAGATAGATAGATAGATAGATAGATAGATAGATAGATAGATAGATAGATAGATAGATGTGAAAGGCACTATATAAAATAGATAGATAGATAGATAGATAGATAGATAGATGTGAAAGGCACTATACGATAGATAGATAGATAGATAGATAGATAGATAGATAGATAGATAGATAGATAGATAGATAGATAGATTAGGGTGTTTCATTTTCTAAAGCAAAAAATAAAATGTAAAATTTTTGCTGGCTTTGCTTACGCCCCGAGTCTCAGTGATATAAAAGATATATATGCCGAATTTCGAGAAGATTGGATAATATTTAGAGGTTGCACCCTTTGATCAGTTTTGTAAAAGTAGGCAAAAAATCAGATTTTTCAATGTTAATTACTTTTATTGGGAAAACTAGAAATCACAAACTTAAAATAATATTAAAACTAGACACTAAGATTAATAGGTAGTATGCAAAGCATGTGTTATATTAATCAACTTTGAACGATGCAATCCCTTCTTTTGTTCGCTTGATGCCGACTTTTCTGTGATGCTTGACTACCCTCAACAAGAATTGCTTTTGTTGTTCGTCCCTGACCGATTCTTTAAACTTTTTTATCAGAGCAATTCCTCTTTCTGCGGTATCATTGACCACCTTAAGAGCGTTCACATGGATTCTTAGAGAATCACTGCAGTATTCTGTCACGCCATGGATCCCAAACAATTCAAAGAACGTCTTTGTTTTATTAGTAACGAAATGGCTCAGGTCTTTTCCTTCAAAAACTAGGTTTTTACCCTCTAATCGTTTCATTTCCTTTTTCTTTGCAGGTTTGGTTTCTAAATTTTTTGTCATATTTTCCTTTTCAGCCTGAGTAATACGTTAGTCCAAAAAAGCCAATCCTACGTTTGTTTCTGACAGATACCAAAGGTGTCTCTTAGCAACTGTGATAGCGCTTTTAATTTTTTGACGCCTGCATCTGGGTAAGTGCTCAGAAGCTGTAGCATATCCTAATCATTCTTTGGAGCCCATCGACTTACAATTGCCTCGTGCCAAAATCGAACATATATGAGGCTGACAAAATGTGCAACCCGTTTCATTCCTTTCAATTCTCGTTGAAGAATATTCAACTGTTTAGTGAAGAGGACAATTTTAAGTGCATGTATTGCCTTTGCCATCCACCTTGCTTGATGCAGAGCCCCTGGGATCCTGAAACTGAAGTCATTTTCAGACCAACCTCCTAGGTGCACTGTAATAAAAGTGATTAATGTGTGCAACCCCTAAATATTATCCAATCTTCTTGAAATTTGGCATATATATCTTTTACATCACTGAGACTCGGGGCATAAGCAAAGTCATATGAAAATTACATCTTTGGAAAAATGAAACACCCTAAGATAGATAGATACTTTATTAATCCCCAAGGGGAAATTCACATCCAGGCTTTAGAATAAAACAGAAAAATAATACCAGCTAATTAAATGAGATCAGTGCTATCAGATGTTGTCACTGATTAGGAATCTGGTTGGAACAAAAACTTGCAGTCACAGTGGGCCCCCAGGACCGAGCTTGGGAAACACTGCGCTAGATGGCAGCCCTCCTGGGTTGCAGCGTTGCCTAGGACTCCATGGGAATTGGAGTTTGGTTCAGCCCTGTTGGGATTCATGGGCGCCGCCAGGGGGTATTACAGCAACCGCTGAGCCCTTATGGGTAGTTCTTCCACCACACCCGGAAGTTCTGCCGGAATTACATCATCAAGCACCTGGAGCACTTCAGGGCGCTTTATAAAAGGGGCCGGCAGACACTACTTGGTGAGCCAGAGTCGGGAGGAGGGAGACGAAGGAGTGGAGTGGAAAGAAAGAAAGAAAGAAAGAAAGAAAGAAAGAAAGAAAGAAAGAAAGAAAGGAGGAGTACAGTGTTTTCTGTGCGATTTGTGCTTTGTGACTGTGTTGTGGCTTGTGGGAGCGGGGAAGGTGTTGCTCACAAGTGAAGAAACAAAAATAAAAAGCTTGTGCTTTTAGAAGTGTGCCTCCTGCGTCAGTCTGTTTCGGGTTGAATGGCTCCCATACTCTCTACATTTGTCACAAGAGTAAAATAAAAATTGTGGATTGGTTTGTTAATTGAGTGGCTTTCAGCTGAAGCTTTGACCACATGGCTGTTGACATTCATGATATTGTGATGCTGGAGACCCCGATTTCATGTGCCTGATAAAGTCCACAGTGAAGCTATTATGAATTTATAGTGAGAGTGGGCTTCATACATGAAGTGTGGCTCCCTTTCTAGCAGAATGGTGGAAATCACTTATAGAAATCTTGGGTCAGGTCATAAACTACATGAAGAAACAGCACACCCTTTGGGATGGCCCGGGACCCAAAGCAGTGGTTTCGCTCAAACAGACACATGTGCCACCCAGAAATCCCCTTTGCTAGGCTCGCACATATGACAGTAACTTGTCTACTGTGTATAACAGCGTACAATAACTTGTCTGCTGTTCTGAATCTGAAAGTTTCCTTAAAGCGTTTTTAATGTTTTAAATGGATCTCCAAAGACAACCGGGAACTTGTTTAAATTTGAATGGACACCAAGTTCATGCATCACAGGTTATGCGTTTGTTACATTCACTAATTTTCATTTTCGTTAATTCCGTGCAGACTCTTCCAGGTGTTAACCTACCTTGGAATGTGTGATATGCCTTAGAAAAGCTGTAGTATAATGTATGGATTGTGATTGTCAGTCACGCAGCACTTACAGAATCTCCATGTTAACTCTGATACTAAATTCTCCTTAACACAGTAAGGATGTTAATGACAATCTTATTGATTGTACTGTATGTTTAAATTTATGTTTGGAAATGTAATTGTTTTGCTCTTTTGTTTTGCATTCATCTTTTAGGATTTTTTATTTTATTTTATTGATTTTAATTAAAAGCAAATGAGAATCCATACAATCAAATCAAGCTTAATTAAACCAAAATTCAACACCCATCCAAAAGAAAGAGAATAGAGCCAGCCAGCATAGCAAATCTTTAAAAGCAGCAAAGAAGGGAGAGTACCCTTTTCCCCTGATATACAAGATTATCCTAAAACGTTATTGATTAGATCCTGACATATTTTTAAAAAAGTTTTCAACAGATGCTCTGAGAGAGAATTACATTTTTTCCAATTTCAAATAGGATATCAGTTACTGTAAGAGTTGAATTTGAACCCTGGTCCAATGTGCACCTAGCATGTGCTGATTCTCATATCCTTCTGAACTTATGCTTAAAGGCTGAAGCTGTTATTTTATTATTCACTATGATAAATTAACTTTTAGTTATTTTTGTATAAAGCTTAAAAGAAAAATGTTATATTTTAAGATATACCGTATATACTTGTGAATACGTTCTCCCGCAGATAATTCAGGACTTGATTTTACTGTATAATTTCTGTTATTTTATAATGTTGGTCGTATAAATCGAATGTGGAAAACTCACGCTATTGATCCAAGAGATTATGATATGCTAACGCCCACATGAGAGAGAAACCATGGAGCACACTGGCTTTATTTTCTATGTGGGCGCGGCAATGCACTGTATCAGCGTGTCCTCCTAACCTCTCTCTCTCTATTGTGCCTACATGACCACACGGTAAAACCCAAACTATTCTGAAGCGACGTTTGCACTGTTTTGTGTTTTTTGTATCTCACACCCTCATACACCTTTATCGTAAGAGCATCCCTTATCTATGATGGAGAATTCGAACAGAAGAAAATATGAAGCTTGCTTTAAATTAAAAGTCATTGAAGTGGAGAAAAAAAATTGGTAACTGCACTGCTCCAACAAAATTCGATGTGTCTGAGAAACTGGTGCGAGATTGGAGGAAACAAGAAAATGTAAAAAAAAAAAAAAAAATAAGTATCATATTTTTGAACGGGCATATAAGTTGGGGTCTGACCCAACTTATACGTGACTGTATACGGTAATCATTGTCCTATTGTTTTACAGTTTTCTGTTAATGGCATCCTATGCACGGAATGAACTTTTAGCCCTCCTGAAACGGCACATACTCTTAAGGACTATCAATCAACCTAATTGTCGTTAGTTGATTGTGGTTATTTAAAGTATCAACACTTGTCATATCCCGTTAGCAACTGGGTGCAACGAATCATGTTAAAGGTTTTCTGATAATGTAATGAATTCCTTGGACTTGTGATCTAATGGATTAATTGAGCGCAGATGACGCTCTTTCTTTTGTAACACTTGCTAATAAGATATGTTGTTGCCTCTTACAAGATTTAGATAAAGAATAATGATTGACACTTTCTCCTTTCTGTGTTTTATTGCTTAAGCTGGGGCATCCTAGTGTGTGTGTCCATTAAAAATTTTCTTCCACATTACCCACTGACTTAAAAGTGGTGGGGTGGGGCGAGGTTGTTTCGTATACAGCATCAAACACATGCTGCCTCAGCCATGCTGTTTATTTGAACTTCTCCCATACGACAAATGCTTCAGGGCCTTTCCTGAAAGGACCTCGCGGTTCAGAAACAGTTTCATCCCAAGAACTATAAACGCACTCAATCAGTCCATCAAGTGCTCCTTGTAGAACTGTTTGTACTTATAAGTACAATTACCTCACTGTAAACTTGCGATACAGTTATAATATTGCACAACCAGCACCACTTTATAAAGTGCGTATTTACATATGATGACGATATCATTTTTGATGATGAAATGCAGCAAAATATGTTTATTACATTATACAGATAAAATGTTAACATCATTTAAATAATCTATATTGTTAATAATTAAACATGTGAGGACACGGTGTTGCAACGCTAGCAATGAGCTGGCACCCATTCAGGGATTGTTCCTGTCTCACGCTGTATTCTTGCTGGGGCTGGCATGACACTGGAAGGACAGATGGATAGAATAATTAAACACGTACTATGAAGATATTTCAATGTTCCTTAAAAGTTTTGAAGAATGCATTACAGATGGCTTAACGTCTATTACAGAGCTGATTGTGTGGTGATTGGGTATTTGGAGAAAGAAAAGGAAGGATAGGAATTGGAGGTTAGTATGTTTGAAAGAGACAGTAGTGCTGCGATAAATTATTTCATTGAAGGTCTCGCACGGCGCAGCAAGCATCTTGCGTGAGGCAGTCTCTGGATAGGGCACCCGCTTGTCACTATCACTGCGCCACCGTGTTCCCTTGTTTAATAACATGCTTTAATTCCTACCATCATGAAAATGATATCAGATATACATCTCAGTATTTAAATTATTCAGAGAGCTGTAATATCATGAATGTAATGGATTATGTGTCCTGTTGGAGGAAGAGAAAGCCCGTTTAAGAAGCATGTACATAGAGCACATAGAAGAACACATACAAAACAAAGCATTTAACGTGCTACTTTAGCTACAGTGGGATTTGAGAAATTAGTAAATTAAACGTTTTTAAGATGAAGTTTATAATGTTCACTTTATTGGCAAAATAAACTATGTGATTAAAATGGAAATTTCGAGATTAAAGTTGTCTTTTTGAGCCTTTTTCCCACCGTGTCCTTATTTTTTTTTCTTTTCTCTGTACGCTAATAAGCTTTCATATGACACACTTAGACAGTGGGCTATGACTCGCCTTTTCACTGCAACTTCTTTTTTATTTCGTGCACTGTGCGACTTTGCGAACTTGAGCATTCAAATTTTTCCGACACTATATGTCACTCGATCAACTTCCTTGCCTCCACTTGGTATTTGCTGAAATGGTTCTATTTCCCCCATGCTTTTGCCATTGCCTTTTCACATAATGCTGAGCTTAAGGGCTATTTATATTGATTTGCATAATCAAAGAGGCATAATTCTGGAAGGAGTTTGGGGAGTGGCAGCAGGTGTGTGCACGTGCATTACTTTCACTCTGACCGAGATTTATTGAGCGGAAGAACGTCGAAGTTGGCGAACGCACCGATTTATGCATCTGGATTTTTTTGTGCATGCAAACATTTCTGCTTTTGTCCATACGCCACGTTATAGTTTAAATTATACGCACAGCATTATGCATGAGGCCCCAGGTCTTTATGGCCTGTATATTTGCTGCCCAGTAATAAAATTAAAAGTTAGGTAGTGTAATAGCCTTCTTCTGCTTTAGGTCATTGTAGAAACACCCTTTGGATGCGTGGATGTTTAGAATTCCAAATAGATGAGATTATGATTGAATGTAATTTCTTAAAAAAAGATTTCTTACTGTATATGAGGATGGTTTGAAATTAAAAAAGAAGTTTAGGAATGATGTTCATCTTAACAGTGTGAATTCTCCCTGCTAATGTGAGATAGAGAGAAGACCATCTATTCACATCTTGTTCATTTTTTTCCATGCAGGCAGCAAAATTTAGTTGAAAAAAAGCTTTATATTTACTTGTGAAAAGTACCCCTAGATATTTAAACTGATCTGCTGAGATAAATGGGACGGTGTCCAGTCTATTATTCTGTGCAATAGAGTCCACTGGAAAAAGCACACTTTCATTCAAATTGATTCTGAGTCCAGATATCTTTTGAAAATCTGCTAGTGCTTTTAGGAGCTTCTAGGGGCATGGAATTTTGTGGGTCAGATACTGTATATACAGTACCAAATCATATGCATATATTGTTTTCTGTTCAAGTCCTTCTCTGAAAATCCCCTTTATCTCTGATTCATTTCAAAACTATACAGCTAGTGGCTCAATGGTAATTGCAAACAGCAGTGGTGACAGGGGACATCCTTTTTGAGTACTGTGTTCTAGTTTGAAGTAGTTTGAAATATGGTTGTTAATACGAACTGAGGCTGCTGGCCTAAAACAGAATAGATTGATCCATTCACATATGTTTGGGGCTAACCCAAATTTGTTCAATGCAGTGAATAGGTAGTCCCATTCAACCATATAAAATACTTTTTCTGCATCCAAAGATAGTAAGATCTCTGGGATGTTAGATTTAACGGTTGGATATATTATATTTAACAAACATCGAAGATTAGAAGTTAAGTGTCTGCCTTTAATAAATCCGGTTTGTTCTTGTGATATTGCAGAACAAAGCACTTTCTCAAACCTTCTTGCTAGAACTTTGGAGAGTATCTTAAAGTCATTATTCAGGAGTGAGATTGGTCTGTATGATTCACATTGTAGTAAGTCCTTATTTTTATTAGAAAAGATGGAAATTTATGCTTAGCAAAAAGTTTGGCAAAGAATTTTGTAGTCTTTAGCTTCTACATGCATTGCTAATAATAGCTGAGCTAACTTTTTTTATAAAATTCCACTGGGTACCCATTAGGGCCGGCTACTTTCTCACTTTAAAGTGAGTTTATAGCATCTAGTAATTTTGAAAAAGTCAGAGGTTTATCCAGTTGTATAGCACTAATAGTATCTAGCTGTGGTATCTGTAATGAATCTAGAAACTCATTAAATTGTTTCTTATCTTCTTTAAACTGAGTAGAATATAAGGACTTATAGTACTCTCTGAATGTGTAAGTTATCTATTTATGGTCTATGATTTTATCTCCATCTGTGTTGGTAATTACCATTATTGCATTGCGGACTTTCTGCTTGTGGATTTGTTGAGCTAAAATCTTATTGGCTTCTCCCCATGTTCATAATAATGATATCACGATTTAAAGATGATCTATTTCGTTTCTTTAGTAGTCAAGAGGTTAAATTCTGATTGCAAAGTCTGTCTTTTCCTATTAAGTGCTTCATTTGGAAACCTGGCATATCTATTCTGGTAATTTTACCGATTAACTCAGACACCTTCTTGGTTTCCAATTTACTTTTGGCAGAGAAACATGGAATAATCTGTCCTCTTAAAAATGTCTTCAGAGTTTTCCTGAGTATTCCTGCAGATGCCTCTGGGGATGCATTTGTCTCATCAGTTAATGACAGGAAGGTTAAGATGTCAGCTAGGAGTTGAGTGTGTAGGACATAGTGATTTAAGTTGCATGATCAGAGCAGCGTGGTCACACATAACAATAGCGTTGTACTTACAAGATTTGATAGTAGGCAAAACATTGTTGTCTATGAGGAAATAATCAATTCTTGAGTAACAATGATGAACTTGTTAGAAGAAGGAATATGTTCTTAGGTTCATATTTAAAAAACTCCATGGGTCTGATAAGTTCTGATCTGTTACAAACTTTGTAATTAATTTTGCAGTAATATATGTTATCGCCACTGTAGCTGAAGACCTATCCAAGTCTGAATTTGAAGCACAATTAAAATCTCCAACCATTATAATTTTATGTGTGCTCACATTAGGAATAGATGCAAATACATTTTTGGATGAAATCTCTATCATCCATGTTAGGTGCATAATTAATTATCAGAATCACTTTAGTATTAAATAAATTTCCTGTCAACATTACATATCATCCTTTAGGATCATATATTATGTCTGACGCTACAACTGGGATAGTTCTGTGTATTAAGATTCCCACACCCCTAGTTTTCTTTGAATATGAAACGTTTTGCCAATCCACTCCCTTTGCAACCAAAATTGGTCATTACTTATTAAGAGAGTCTCCTGTAAAAATACTATCTTGGCATTTAAACTTGTTTTTTTTTTAATAATTTTAATATTACAGATTTAATCTTGTTTTTTTTTTGGAAGGTCACAGAATTCATTTCTGTTATTACTTCTTCAGAATTCTTCCATCCCATGGGACTGAAAAATCAAACAAGAGACCTCCTTAATATCTTTTTGGTCTCTCATAAACAACAATGAGATCATCAAGAAATAAAATGGAGAAATTTTCTTTTTGTCTCATATTTCTTTGGTTTTGATTTCGTGAGACAAAATACACCATTGTCCTCACAAGTGTCTGCTCTTGAGCTTCAGCAGAGATCTCATCAAAGTTCTACGATGGCCTCAGATTTTCCAGCTAGTGTCTTGACATTTTTTTACAATTTAAAAGTATTTCCATTGCGTGTTCCATAATGAAATGTATAGACAGTTGTTAGTAGTAATAAAACACTTCAATATGATTACCAAATTGTAGTCCTTGCTTCTGGTTTAATGCTATTACTTGCTCTAATTTATATTGCTGTGCTCCAATTTGATCATACAGATCACAGAAAAAAGGTCAAGGAAATTAGAGACAGGGGATGATTAGAAGGCCAGAATGACCAGGCCATGGAGTGCAATTTAGCCAGAACATCTGGAGTCAGCACAGATCTGCACTGGTATCCGGAAGGTTGCCGGTTCGAATCCCCGTCACTGCCAAAAGAGATCCTACTCAGCTGGGTCCTTAAGCAAAGCCCTTAACCTGCAGTTGCTCCAGGGGTGCTGTACAATGGCTGACTCTGCCCTCTGATCCCAAGGGGTATGCAAAAAAGTAATAAATTCTAATACAAGAAATTGTAAAAGGCATAAAAAAAGAATTAAATAAAAGAACAAAAGAGTCAGGACCTTGGTTTTACTTGCCATCTGAAGGACTGCACCATTTTTTACAGCACAGTGTCCCCTTCACTGCGGCATTGGGATCCACATTCATACCACAGGGTAAGCGTCCCCTGCTGGCCTTACTAACACCTCTTCCAGCAGCAGTCAGGCTTTTTTCTAGATGGTCTCCCTTCCAAGTACTGGTTGAGCCTGAACAAGCTCAGCTTCAGGTGACCTCTACTGAAGTGCAGATGGTATTTATAGTTAGAGAGTCAGGGTTGATGACAGGCAAACGACAGATTGGTCAACATTTATAAAACACATACATATTTTCATTCTATGTTTAACCCATTATAAAAATGTACCAGAGTAATGCCAGCTAATAGTCCATTAAGTGGTGTGGAGAACAGATAAATGGCCACAAATGTTGGCACCTGGATTTGGTTTTCCTGACTCAGAATTAGAGTTTGTAGACCCTGAACATTCTCCTTATGTCTAGGCATCATTTCTCTCTGGGATTTCCTGCCATATGTCAAAAGGTTGGCACAGTGGTAACTCTATGGCTAAGGATCTGCACTGGTATCTAGAAGGATGTCAGTTCAAATCTCATTACTGCCAGAAGGGATCCTACTCCATTAGGCCCTTGAGCAAGGAAGGCCCTTAACCTGAAAATTGTTCCTGCAGGGCTATACAATGGATGGCCCCCAAAAGGTTGATGTGAAAAGACATTTTAAACAAAGTGTATCAAATCAACATAAAATTTGGTCAATAGAAGACCTACTATGTGAGTGTTTGTGCCTAGCTTTAGACTGGCAGCATATCCAGGACTGTCTCATAGAGAGGTATGAAGAATATGTAAGCTCAATGCGTTCAATGACCAGGCTGAGGTTCAAACCCTCGTATTTTATATGGTGTCATTAATAAACTGCAAGACCTCCTGCAGGGTCTGTAAACAATTTGGCACTCCGGTGGGTGGGTGTAGAGTCCATAATGGTTGCCAAGTATGAACAGTTCCAGTGTTAGTGTTAACATTTGTCATCATTTAACTGTGCAGGCATTTTTTTTTTTCATTTTGAGTGTTCAGTCCTCTTCATGTAAACAGTAAAAAAAAGAAGCCATGCGCTTTGTTTTAATCTTCTTGTGAGGTGCTTCTCTCTACTCTCTCTATGCTTTCAATTAGACTTTTGGCACAGGCCAAGTCTACAAAGGATGCACTTCAGCTGTGAGTCACACAATGATGCATCCCCAGTGCCGTGAGATGTATTGTACGGTGCGGCGTACTGAATATTCAAACACCACTTGAGGAAATGGCTTACTATGGGCAACTAATTGTAGAGACGATTATGTAATTGGAAATCGCTCTTTTGAAAATGTGAATGTTACGTTATGTATATGAAATAGGGTTTTGGAATGTGACATTTCATTCTCGACAGTCCTGAAGTGCTCATTCTGGTTTTTATTTTTCCTCCTCTTCTTAGCTTATTTAGAGCTTTTATTCCAAGATGGGTCACAATGCTGTATTTGGCATAGAGAAAAGCCACTTTTTAATTTGCAGATCATGGAAGTTGAGTTCAGAGTAAATGTTGCTTAGTTTCCAGGTGTTGTCTCATTGTAGGTGTTGTCTAAGTCATTCTAGTCTCACAGAGCCAGACATATAAAATGCATGCCTGGAGTCAACATTGAGTGAACTTGGCTTAAATGTGGGTTTGAATGTTTAGACTGTTCAGGGATGTCTCAACTCTCATCTCATCTACGAGGTGTGATCAGAAAATATCAAATGAATGTTTTAAAAAAGAAACGTTTATTGCAGTAAAAGATCTACATCTACTTGTCACCCTCAAAATACTCTCCTCCACTTCGAATGCCCATATCCCAACGCTCCTGCCACTTTGCGGAGCAGTTCTGGAAGTTTTCTTTCGAGAGTGTCTTTAGCTGGGCTGTCATGGCTGCCTGAATGTCCTCAATGGATTGAAATCGTTTGCCTTTCATGGTCATTTTCAATTTAGGGAACATCCAGAGGTCGCACGGTGCCAGATCCGGCGAATAAGGTGGATGCGGACACAGCGTAATGTTTTTATCCGACAGAAATTGTTGTACTAGAAGGGATGTGGTGTGACAAGGAGCATTGTCATGATGGAGAATGAAACCATTTTAACGTTTTCCTCAGTTATTGATGTTGAAGGACGTCCTGATCTTTTCTCGTCTTCAACTGAGTCATGTCCATTATAAAATCGATCAAACCACTTGTAAACAGTCTTAATTGTCGGTGCAGTGTCACCATAAACCAATTTTAACATCTGATGGGTTTCCTGAGCTTTTCTCACTTTGAAACTAAATTTAATGGTAATGCGTTGCTCGATATCCATTATTAACGACAAACTTGAAAAACACACTTGAACTCAACAGTGGCTCACAAACGACTTGACACTATCAAGCAAGGTGACACTTGTCACACACTCAGCTCTAGGATGGACCTGTCAGAACCTGCATTGAATTGTTTGCCGTTGCTCTTGGATGGTGCTCTGCATCAACATTCACCGTACTTCTTGATCACACCTCGTATAATAAAAATAAAAAATCATTACATTTATATAGTGCTTTTCTCACTATCAAAGCACTTTACGTAGTGAGTGAGGAGCCACTTCAACCACAACTAATGTTCAGCACCCACCTGGATGATGCGACAGCAGCCATTTTGTGCCAGTACACCCATCACACATTAGCTGTTTGGCGGTGAAAGGGTGAGAAATAGCCAATCAGAGACAGGGGAAGTTTAGGGTCCCAGAATGACCAGGCTGGACATTGGGATACATCCAAGGATGCTCAGGGATCTTTATTGACCGCAGAGAGTCAGGCTCTTGCTTTATGTCTCATTCCAAAGGACAGTGCCATTTTTACATTTTTTCTAATTTTCTATTTTGTTGGGAGTGGGCTAAGCAGGTCAGTTTAGACTTCCCTGTCCCCAACTACAGATTCCAGGTCTTTCTGGGGAATTGCCAGGCGTTTCCAATCCAGCTGAGAGACAGAATCTGTCCAGCATGTCTTGAGAGGAAGCATTGGAGCATTATTTTTGTACTAGCCACATTACAGTAATAGAATAAATTTAAATATAATAGACCAGTAATGGCTCACTGTGTGACAACGTGCAGTGAATACACTTGACTTGAGCATTCCTAGTTTTCATCCTCTTTCCCTGTACGTTTACCATTCATTTCCTCAGAGGCTGATGTGCTTGCTGCTTCCTGAGCAGCTCTTCTTTTCTCCACCCTAGCGGCCCACTTCTTCTCTTCTTTCGTCAGCATCTTTTCACGTTAAAACTGATTAAATCAGTGTTTGTGTTGCAGTTACTTGGTACGTTTTCTTTCATTTTTTTACATTTTTTTTTGAATGTGCCCACCTCTGTAAGGTAACTTCTAATTATACGTTATTTGTGTACCCAGCTTTAACACCTCTTTATTTCCTTCTTTGTAGATCACCAAAAACTTGAGAGAGAGGCTCGTATCTGCAGGCTTTTGAAGCACCCAAATATTGGTGAGTTGCTGTTATCTTGTTGGCACCTAATTTCAAATATCTGTATCCATAAGTACAGTACTTGTAGTTTTATCTATAATTTTGGTTTAGTTGCTTTCCATAGGGGCGGCACGGTGGCGCAGTGGTAGTGCTGCTGCCTCGCAGTTAGGAGACCCGGGTTCGCTTCCCGGGTCTTCCCTGCGTGGAGTTGCATGTTCTCCCCGTGTCTGCATGGGTTTCCTCCGGGCGCTCGGTTTCCTCCCACAGTCCAAAGACATGCAGGTTAGGTGGATTGGCAATTCTAAATTGGCCCTAGTGTGTGCTTGGTGTGTGGGTGTGTTTGTGTGTGTGTGTGTCCTGCGGTGGGTTGGCACCCTGCCCAGGATTGGTTCCTGCCTTGTGCCCTGTGTTGGCTGGGATTGGCTCCAGCAGACCCCCGTGACCCTGTATTCGGATTCAGCGGGTTAGAAAATGGTTGGTTGGTTGCTTTCCATAGTTGACGCTGTATTGTAGTGGCCAGGGGCTCACAATTACTGGAACCTTGAGTTTGAATCTACTTGTGCAGAGTTGAGATCTTCTGCCAGGGGTTTTGTAAACTTTTGTAAACTCTTCAAAATAAAGATGCCAGAGCTGTTCTTCAGAACGATGCCATAGGGAAATCAGTTTTGGCTCCCCAAAGACTCAACACGTGAAGTTTCCAGAAAGAACTGTTTATTTGTTTAGATCCGTAACACGACCCACCGAGTAAATAACCATGATTAGATAGTAACAGATTTGTGAAATGCCAACACCTCGTGATTTTAAAAGAACTCTCGCCTCATAGAATAAAACAGGCTAAGTTCAGGTTTTCGTATTCTGTTAGTGTCCTGCTAGGGAGCCTACGGTTCACTAAAGATTTCTGTTTCTTTCTACATGTCAGGAAGTTTTTCAAAGCACAAGGAACCAACTTTATATGCAAGAACCTATCCCAGAAAGAAATGGTGGTTTGGCAGGCAATGGCTCTATGAGGAATCACACAACCCAGCAAAGAACCATAAAATGTCATTAAAGAACCTTTATTTTTAAGAGGGTATTTTTTTCTCCCACATTTCATGTGCCTTTGAATTAGTGGTTAAGTATAAATCCCTTCCTCCCATTAGTGGGAATAGGTGCACCCATTACTAGAATGGTAGGCCTGTTCATGGAGAGCTGAGTCTAACCGGCAGATTTGGGCACAAACCCATCCTGGATGTGGCACCACTCCCTCAAAGGCTACTCTTTCATACCAGATTATAGTTTTCTGGTCATCTCTGTGTTTGAACCCAGATCACGGCAGCTGTGAGACTGAATCTCTAACCACTGTGCCTCTCATACAGTGCAGTCATTAAGTATTCAGACCCCTTCACCTTCTAGACATTTTGCTCTGTTGCAGACCTTTTTCTAAAATTATTTAAATTAATTTTTTCACTCATCAATGCTGATGACATTGTGATCTGCAGCGAGATTAGGGAGCAGGTTGAGGAGACCCTGGAGAGGTGGAGATATGCTCAAGAGAGGAGTGGAATGAAGGTCATTACGGCCACCAAGACAGAATACATGTGTGTGAATGAGAGGGAGGTCAGTGGAATTGTGCAAGGAGCTCCATAGCTTTATCAGGTATTAATGAGAACACACAAGAGACTGAAATATCATAACCAAGGCAAAAAGAGAAATGGCAAGACCATACCTGAAGAAAAATATCAAAATGTCCCTCTCTTTTCTGGCCAAACAGATTTGGTCAAATTATGCAGCTGCTAATCAGGTTTTGCAGCTGGACAGCTGTGCTGCTGAGTTCCTTCCCCAGATGATTCAATAGAAGCTACAAGCGGCAGTGCATCAGCGAGAGTTTATATTAAATCAGGGCCTCTCCCGAGTTTGCGTTCCAAGATGAATTTCATCTGAGCAAAAGCAGATGTTCTTCAGATGGGACTATTACACTCAGCTACATGCAACAGCAGCTTTCCATAACTTCATTTTCTTTACCCATCATTGTTGATGAAGCCTGTTCCAGATAAACGACAGGGGTTACAATTACAGATCGACTCATGGAAAGCTCCAGATGCGAAGGGAAGAAAACAAAAGAGACTGAGTGCCTGTGGTGAAATCTGATATAAAATTTAAAAAAGAGAAAGAAATATTCAATGGAAAAAAAAAAAAAACATTGTGTTCTGCGGTTATTGGAAACTGTCTTTGGAAAATATGCTTGAAGCTCAAAATCGATTTGTAATTCCTTCTGCGGCAAATTAGTCCTGACTGAATGGTCACATCACCCATTTGTAAAGTGTCTTTTACCCGTGTTATTTAATGAACGCTTTACCATTAGGGTGGCACAGTGTATAGCACTGCTGCCTCACAGACCCCGGTTCAAATCTATTTGGAGTCTGCATGTTTGTCATCTGTGTTGATTTTCATCCCACAAAACCAGATACATGCATGTTGATAGATAGATAGATAGATAGATAGATAGATAGATAGATAGATAGATAGATAGATAGATAGATAGATAGATAGATAGGAAAGGCACTATAGATAGATAGATAGATAGATAGATAGATAGATAGATAGATAGATAGATAGATAGATAGATAGATAGGAAAGGCACTATATACAGGTAATAGATAGATAGATAGATAGATAGATAGATAGATAGATAGATAGATAGATAGATAGATAGATAGATAGATCCTCTAGTGGTCATAGCAGCACCCCAAACCCTCAACATAACTTAATCCCAGAATCAGCCTGGTCACCTCTAACGCTGTTATGTCTTTTTGTAATATAGAGAACAAACCTGTACACAGCACTCCACGTTATTGGACCATAACTCAGAGAGAGACATACTGCTTAGCATCTGTGAACTGTTAGAAGATCTTGGACATAAAAGGAGCCCACATAGAGTGAAGTGGAGGATAGTGAAGGTAGAGAGCAGTCACCTGTCAGACAGAAGCACTTAGGACCCTCTCCTACACTAAGCCCATGGTGTGTGGTTCTCGGAGAGTCTTGTTAATGGTGCTGGCATGGAGCAGCTCATAGTTGGGGTGCAAGACAGTTGTTGTCTCAGAGATTATGGGAGCATCAGGAGACTTCAAGTTGGCACTGGTAGTGGATGTGGAATGGGGACAGTACATGTCGATGAAGGTTCTTTGGTTGACTGCGGTCTAATAAAAACTGTGATTTTAGGGGCCAGCAAATGCCAGTGCTGTCCGAGTGATAGGCCATTCATTCCTCAGTTCCTCAGCCCACCAGGATCATTATAAACTGCTCAAAAAATTAAAGGAACACTTTGAAAACACATCAGATCTCTGGGGAAAAAGAAATCCTCCTGGATATCTATACTGATATAGACTGGGTAATGTGTTAGGAACGAAAGGATGCCACATCGTTTGAAGGAAATGAAAATGATCAACCTACAGAGCCCTGAATTCAAAGACGCCCCAAAAATCAGAGTGAAAAAATTATGTGGCAGGCTAGTCCATTTTGCCAAAATTTAATTGCAGCAACTCAAAATTGTACGCAGCACTTTGTATGGCCCCTGTGTTCTTGTATACATGCCTGACAACATCGGTGCATGCTTCTAATGAGATGACAGATGGTGTTGTGGGGATCTCCTCCCAGATCTGGACCAGGGCATCACTGAGCTCCTGGACAGTCTGAGGTGCAACCTGGTGGCATTGGATGGACCAAAACATAATGTCCCAGAGGTGTTCTATTGGATTTAGGTCAGGAAAGTGTGGTGGCCAGTCAATGGTATCAATTCCTTCATCCTCCAGGAACTGCCTGCATACTCTCACCACATGAGGCCAGGAATTGTCGTGCACCAGGAGCCACTGTACCAGCATAGGGTCTGACAATGGGTCCAAGGATTTCATCCTGATACCTAATGGCAGCCAAGGTGCCTTTGTCAAGCCTGTAGCGGTCTGTGTGACCCTCCATGGATATGCCTCCCCAGACAATCATTAACCCACCACCAAACTGCTCATGCTGAATGATGTTACAGGCAGCATAATGTTCTCCATGGCTTCTCCAGACCCTTTCACTTCTGTCACGTGCTCAGGGTGAACCTGCTCTCATCTGTAAAAAGCACAGGGCACCAGTGGTGCATCTGCCAATTCTGGTATTCTATGGTGAATGCCAATCGAGCTGCATGCTGCTGGGCAGTGAGCTCAGGGCCCATTAGAGGACATGGGGCCCTTGGGTCACCCTCATGAAGTCTTTCTGGTTGTTTGGTCAGAGACATTCACACCAGTGGCCTGCTGGAGGTCATTTTGTAGGGCTCTGGCAGTGCTCATCCTGTTCCTCCTTGCCCAAAGGAGCAGATACTGGTCCTGCTGATGGGTTATGGACCTTCTATGGCCCTCTCCAGCTCTCCTAGAGTAACTGCTTGTCTCCTAGAATCTCCTCCATGCCCTTGAGACTGTGCAGGGAGACACAGCAAACCTTCTGGCAATGACACGTATTGATGTGCCATCCTGGAGAAGTTGGACTACCTGTGCAACCTCTGTAGGGTCCAGGTATCGCCTCATGCTACCAGTAGTGACACTGACTGTAGCCAAATGCAAAACTAGTGAAGAAACAGTCAGAAAAGATGAGGAGGGAAAAATGTCAGTGGCCTCCACCTGTTAAACCATTCCTGTTTTGGGGGTCATCTCATTGTTGCCCCTCTAGTGCATCTGTTGTTAATTTCATTAACACCACAGCAGCTGAAACTGATTAACAACCCCTCTGCTACTTAACTGACCAGATTAATATCCCATAAGTTTCATTGACTTTATGCTATACTCTGATTAAAAAGTGTTCCTTTAATTCTTTTGAGCAGTATATTATTATACATCAGAATCTCGCATTCTTTCTTAAAACGTTTCTGTACATAGTGCCTGTGAAGGAAGTGTATGGAGACTGAAAATATTTTTAAACTGCCAATATGTGCATTTCCCATAATGCTTTTCTTCTGTACAGCTGTAAAGTGTCTCTCTTCATTCTTTTAATTCTGTCCTGAGACCCTGCTTGAGACGGACATGGATGCCGTGCGGCTGTCAGCAGCCTCGGAGTAGCACTCGAATTGTGCTTAGCAGCGCATCTTTCCTTTAGCGGGATTTGTAACTTTTTATTGTTCCCTCTGGACTTTATTAGGCACCAAATGTGAACCTGCATTTCATAACAATAAAGGAGTCTGACAGATGGCATCCATGCTAAGGGCTCCCCGGGGAAAAGTGCATAAGGGCTGCGCCCCGGGCTACAGAGTGTCCAGCACACAATGGTCTTGAAGTGGCAGCTCGGGCATCAGGCTACAGCGATGTCAAAGGTGGCAGAATGGGGAAAAAAAAATGGCTTCATTTTTCTTAACTGACCAGGGCTCACTTCACACAGCACCTCAGCTCAACTGAGTTGTACATACGTTTGGGGGCCCCATCAGTTTGCTAAATTTGAACGATAAATTCTCACTTTTTTTCTGCATTCTCACCCCTTACTTGTGTTTATTTATATTTGTTTTCGGGTGGCACAGTCGGTACCACGTCATCTTACAGATTCATTATCATTGTGTTCAATTCCCACCATGGTTTGTTGTCTGTGTTGGGTTTATGCGTCTTTTCTGTGTCTTAAGATTCTCTGCTTCTCCTTCCACATCCCTGAAGGTGAGGTTGGTAGTTGATTCTCTACTGACTCAGAGTAAGTCCAGACTACCATGGACTGGCGCCCTGCCCATTTAGATCCTGCTGTACTCCTGATTTTACCTCCAGTGCCTCTTCATTTAGATCAGATTAGAATAGATAAACTTTATTAATCCCAGACAATTGGATGCATACATCAGCAGAAACATAGACAAGGATACGGATTCACAGGGCAAATAAAACAGCCAATCAATCAATCAATCAATCAATCATTAATTTATATTGTATAGAAATGTCAAAATGAACTTAAAGACCATCAGCATTTAATTTGGGCCGTTTGGAGGAAGCATAGAATTCCCTGATAGCAATGGGCCAAAAAGACCCCCAGAAGCACACCGCTGTGAAATGAGCCTGTGGCTAAAATTGCTTCAAAAGAGTGCCTCCTGGAGGGGAGGGAGGAGATCTTTGATGATGGCATCCAATTTTGTCAACATCCTCTTTTCTACAACAGCTTCCAGTGTGTCCATGGTTCGCCCAGTCATGGAGTAGACTTCCCCGATAGGTCTGTTTCAGGCTTTCTGCATCTTTTGAGCTCAAGTGGCATCCCCGGGAGACTACAGTGTTGTAGAATAACACAATGGCTACAATAGACTGATAGCACATCTCCAATAACTTGCTGCCTACATCTAAAGACCCAAGTCTCCTCAGGAAGCACAGTCTTCTCTGGCCCTTCTCTTCCAGTGCCACTGTGTTGTCAGACCAGTCCAGTTTGCTGTTGATGTGAACCCCCAGGTACTTGTAGCTCTGCACCACCCCCATTCCCTCGGCCTGAAAGGTGACTAGTCTCAGAGGCTCCTTGGCACACCAGAAGTCCACCACCAGCTCTTTTGTCTTCCACCCCAAGACAAAGTCCCCCATGACTTTCCTGTACTCTGACTTGTCTCCATTATTAATGCAGCTTATGATGGACCAGTCATCTGAAAATTTCTGTAGATGTCAAGTGCTGGTATTGTACTGGAAGTTTGATGTGTAGAAAGTAAACAGGAATGGAGGTGGGACAGTTCCCTAATTTGATCAGAAGTTATGTAATCATTGCTTTAGATGTAAAGTGGCCAAGTGGAAGTGCTTGAGGCTGTGTGAACGTTCTCTGTGATGACCTGTCTGTTAATGATGAGACACAGACATCATAAAGATTCGGGGCAGCCACCTGTATATTATTCCACAGCTGCAAAATAGGTTGCAAATTGAACAGAGATGTTCATTGGTTTGAGTCCAAGACAGAACTGACTATGAGGAGGTGAGATGCCAGCTTTAAAGACCGGTGGAGGAAGTGACATCATTGATGCCGGAACTGGGAGCGGCATCTTCAGGGACAGGAATTGACGTCATCACACACGCCGTGAACTGGAAGTGATGTCATCACAAGCATCAGAACCGGAAGTGACATCTTCAGAGGCACTGGAACCAGAAGTGACATCATCATACGCATCGAGACTGGAACTGACATCTTCAGAAGCACCAGAACTGGAAGTGACGTCTCCAGAGGCGCCGGAACCCGGGGGGATTTCCTGAGAATGGTTTTCAAGGAACTGAGAGAGACAGTCAGCGCACCTCGCCACCCCCTGGTCTGGTGTAGAATTACATTTACTCAAGCCCATTAGATACCTGCTACTCACACGTGTGTGGCACCTGCTACCTTGTCCACTACTGGATCTGCCCTTCTGGCCAAGGCTCTATGCAGGGGGTCAGCTGTCCAATAGAATAGAAAATGAATTGCTCTTTATTTTGTGAGCATTAGCCTTTTATTAAATTAAATTTCATTCTGGAAAATGCGGAGGTTTTTTGTTCACTGCTCATAGATTTGTTTTCGGGAAGTAATGAGGCAACAACTAATTAAAGTCTACGTGACGCTAATCTGAGTTTGTTTTTTTTTTTCTGCCTTCTGTCTAGAATTTGCAATGTTTCTGTGTTCATAGCCAAACACTTCCACTCTTTATTGCCTCATTTGTGTTTGTTTCACTGCTTATTTTTTCGCATAATTTGATGGTTACTTTGTTTAGCTTCCCATGTGTGACATCTGTTATTAGGCCCAAGTGCCGTTCCTCTGCTCACATTATCTGCATTCGACAGCATTTTTTAAATTTTTTTAAAGATCACCTCACGCTTGGAAAGTAATCCGGCACATCGCCGTTACAAAACTGCCTCTCATCGTGTCCCTGTGCCTGAAGTTGCCATGGTTTCCATGGCAACCGTTACCGAGGGTTTTTTGCAGAAAAAAAAAATCTGCTTTTGGATTAATTTGGAAAACACCCAGCTTCTCCAAGTGATAATATCACAGTCTGACTTTTTATATGTTAGATACGCTCACCGGCCACTTTATTAGGTACACCTTGTTAGTACTACCTTGGACCCACTTTTGACTTCAGAACTGCTGTAATTCAACAAGGTGCTGGAAACATTCCTCCTGGATTCTGGTCCATATTGACATGATAGCGTCACACAGTTGCTGCAGATTTGTCGGCTGCACATCCATGATATGAATCACTCGTTCCACCAGATCGAGTGAGTTGTGGGGGCCATTTGAGTCCAGTGAACTCATTGTCATGTTCACAAAACCAGTTTGAGATGATCTGAGCTTTTTGACATGATGCTTTATCCTGCTGGAAGGAGCCATCAGAAGACGGGGACACTGTAGTCATAAAGGGATGGACATGGTCAGTGACAACAGGTGTACCTAATAAAGTGGCCAGATAGATAGATAGATAGATAGATAGATAGATAGATAGATAGATAGATAGATAGATAGATAGATAGATATACCCCACTTCTGTTGTTGTGCTTGATCAATCTTCTCCATACACCTCAGTCCTTCACTTTCTCCCTAATCAGACCCTTTTCCTTCAGGTCTTCTTTTACTTTATCCATCTACCTACGCTTTGCTGTCCTTTGCTTTCTCTTCCTTTGTACTTTCATTCCCATCACTCTTTTCGCTCACATTGTCTCTCCTCACCACATGTCCGTACCATTTCAACCTACTTTCTCGTTTTTTCTTAGATGTGTCTCCCGCTTTGGTTGTAGAGTGTTGTTAAGGCCTTACAATCCATTCTGAGGAGAAACCTCCTCTCCCATTGCCATGTACACCATTCCTCAGAAGCCAAAACACATACCCGTGATTCTTCACTTATAGCTGGTTATATCTACAGTATTTGGCATCACATAGGCTGCATAAAGCAAAAGCAGCAGTTTGTTCGTCTCCATTTTCAAAAACTGAGTAAGAACTGCTCCCAGCCCATAGTCAGATGCATCTGTGGAGAGAGCTGTTAGTAATCTGGGATCAAGCAGAGGCTAAGGCTGGGCTGTTACCAATCATTGTTTTAACTTGTGGAAAACTTCTTTTAGCTGCAAGAAGACCACCTAATTGTACAGTTCTTCAGAAGGAATGATCACAAGGGTTCAATCACCGTAGCACAGCTTGGAAAGAACTTACTGTACGCTGCTGTCAAGCCAGGAAAAGAGCGCAGACCTGCAGCATCAGTAGGCAGTGGAGCATCACAATCAGCAGAAACGTGAGCTTCATTTGACAAGTGGCCATCTAAAGAAACTATTTAGACTAACAAAGCATAGTTTAGTCTGTCTGAAACAGCATTGTCCAACATTTTCGCCCACCTTTTTCAAACCTACATACCGTAGCAAAGCACTCTGGTTACAATCAGGTTCCTCCACTGAAGCTCCATATACAGTACAACTGCATTATCAAGACAGCAGTGAACATCTATAAGACCCTTTAGGAATGTGGTCATCATCTTCTGAAAAGCTCCAAGAGCTGAAATAAGTCCACATAGTACTATGGAGGCCCGTACAAGCCTTCATGTGTTACAATAAACGGTCCCATCAGTAAACTCTTCATGAAGCTCAACTTGATTGTTTGCTGTTTTGAAGTCAAGGGTAGAGAACATCACGGATCTTCATAATTCAGACAGGATGTCTTTAATGAGTTGAAATGTTTAACAATCCATGGGTGATAAGTGGCTTTTCATGGAATTAGTTGTCCAGTGGAGAAGACGCAGTAACGTGAACAATGGCACATTTTGGTGTGTCCGTTTATGGAAAATATGCACTCCTGTCATTTTTGTTTTTAAAACACACTGCGCTCCTCCATGTTAATGTGAACAAGAGAACTGATTTTACTGGTGTGCAGAAGGGAACAAAGGTACTGTAAATGCAGACGTGTGAACGAGGCTTTAGGAAGTAATATTCCTTGTTTACCACCACAAAAAGTCCTTAAAGCTCATGTTTCACAATTGTGAATACAAGACGAAATTTTTGTGTCAGTACGTGAATGGAAACTCGGCTGTTTCTGCTCTGGTAATAGACTCGAGAGTATGGATGTGTGGGCTGTTATGAACTCTCTACTGTCCACTGTAGGCTCCAGTCAGAGGCGGCCTTAGGAGTACGCGGGGCCTTGGGCGAGTGTCATATGCGGGGCCGAGAGCCATAAGTGTAGGCTATATACCGTACCACCATGCTCACGGACTTGTCTGCCTCTAATGCTGTACACCTTATTATTGTTAAAAAAACATGGTGCCTTATGTAGGTACCATTGGCCGTTTGATTACATTACGTATTGTAATTGTTCTTATATTGGTTTAGTGGCCTATAACCAACTTAATTAATGATTCAGAAACATTTTGCACGTAAAATTAACAAACTAGGTAACAGTCGTTTCTGCCGAACCCGCTGGAGTCAGCAAATTTATTTAATTACGGAGAACCAGAACACTTGTAATAAAATGAACACTTACCAAACAGCTGCTTTGACAGTCATAAACGGAAGTCCACTTTTCTGGCTTTTCGCTGAGCAAAATCGTTGATAAGATGCTTGTAGTCCAATGTTGAGGCAAGTTCCTTTTCGATTGACAAAATAGCTAAACTGCACAGTCTGTTTTGCGACATTGTTGATCGTAGATAATTTTTGATAAGTTTCAACTTTGAAAAGCTTCAGTCACAGGAATTGCCAACATAATTCTGTACGCAACAACAATGTTGGGAAATGAATCTCGAATGGGCCAAATGTACCGAAGACACTCTTGAGCTGTATTGATGTTATCAGGAAGCATTTCTCGAAAAATCTTCAATTCTCTGCACAAGTCAATTCCGTCCAAATCGCGTGAGTCTTCTGCGCGTAACATGTTGTCCAAATCCATGCGGCACTTTAACAAATCATTGTCATTCAATGCCCGCAAACTCTTCAAGTTGTACAGAAATGCAAAGATTGAGAGCTTTCTTGGTTATTGGTATAGATGCCGGGAAAGGCTTCTAAAGTAACGAGTCCTCGTTTATGAGTGCTTTCCGAAGAAGTCCACCACGTACCGTATTTCAGTCTATAACGGATTTGAATGTCTTGCAGAGGCCCAGCATATTTGTATGATGAGCTGACGATGACAAGAGAATCTCCAATCGCGGGGCCCCCCTCAGGCGCGGGACCTGGGGTGATTGCCCTAGTCGCCACCCCCCAAAGGCCGCCTCTGCTCCAGTCAGCTCCCCATAGCTGTGAAATGGAAAAAGAAGTTTCAGAAAGTGGAACTGATGGCTATTTAAACTGAAGACTAAATGGGTCATGAAGCTCAACATGCAGTGCAAAAGTGAAATAGGATGGAATGGGGTTAAAATGTATGGCAGCTACACAGAGCGTCAGAGTTTAAGGGGAACAAAGGTGACTTTGCATCACATCTTAGAAGAAACATTCGCTAATCCGCTTTGAGAAATGGATTGGACTTGTCTTGTTGTGTCTGCGTGGGTTTCCTCCGGGCGCTCCGGTTTCCTCCCACAATCCAAAGACATGCAGGTTAGGTGGATTGCCGATTCTAAATTGGCCCTAGTGTGTGATTGGTGTGTGGGTGTGGCTGTGTGTGTCCTGCGGTGGGTTGGCACCCTGCCCAGGATTGGTTCCTGCCTTCTGCCCTGTGTTGGCTGGGATTGGCTCCAGCAGACCCCCCATGACCCTGTATTCGGATTTAGCGGGTGAGAGAATGGATGGATTGTCTCGTTGTGCTAAGTCAGTCTAATAAATGATGAGGTTAGCAGCACACAACGTTGGCACTACAAAGTAAATTG